>NC_140566.1:15893949-16026449 GCF_057381845.1 Rhamphochromis longiceps | reverse complement strand
ATCTATTTTCTGGATTTCTATACGTACCCAAAGGCCAAGTAGGTGAGGATGGTGACAGCCAGGAAGATAGCAGAGATTCCACAGCCAATGTATGTGATAAAGGTAAGGATGGTGCTCTGGACACGACTGGTTATAGGCTGCCTGGAGAGGTCCTTTATGAAGGAGATGCCCCCCAAAAGTGTTATTATTCTAATGAATAATAACCAAACATGACAACATACATGACAAAATGTATTTTGGTGATCTTACCAGCAGGATGGCAAAACTGGTTAAATGGTTGCAGCCACAAATTGTCTCACTGTCCGTGCTATTTTGGACAGAACAGCCATTTGAGCTCCAGCCACCCGATCCATCTGTGGGCAGAAAACAAACATGACTCGTGTTTTTACACGTCTGTTTGTGTTCACTGAAGCTCTTAACTCATGGCTGGACAACTTACCATTTAATGCAAAGTCCCAGAAAACACACGTTGCCACAAAATTTGCCTGTAATTTGAGAAAAAGAGTTTATCATCTTTAATTGCACATGATAGTTTTCTCTCTATCTCCCTCTCTCTGTTAAGGATGTGTTGCTTTTACAGCATGTTTGTGGCCTATTGCTGCTACATTTAACCACACACACATGTGTAGCTCGGTCGTATAGCTCCGGCATGTGTGCACTGCTACAAACTGGCTTGGTTTGTCTGGTTATACCTGTAGCCGAAGCCCTTAGGCAATGCTTCCTCCAGAAGTAAATTTCTCTATGAGGACACAACCATTTCCTTTTAATTTGCCTTTAAATGACAGTTGGTGAAACCAGGCTTACCGGAATAGGCTCTTGGTTTTTTAGGGTGATTATAACATTGTCTCGGAGTCCTGTGATTGACAGGTTGGCGACACTTGCTCCTAGGATCCCGCTGTTAAGCCTGCGTACTCCCAGGGATTTGTCCTGTGTAGCCATTTAGAGACAACAAAACAAGTTTGTAAAGAGTGTGTAAGTATCAGATTTAAAACACTACATTAAAAATAATGTAAGTTGGCGTTTTTGTTAGTGGTGAATAAGAAGGGGACTGCTGGTTGAACTGTCAGACCTGGAATACGGTGCTCTTCTGGTAGAAATTGAACTGAACTCTGGAGACCTGCTGCTGTTCCTGAGATGTGAGATTCTGAGTGAGAGAGGCAGGCAGCGTGACGGAGCCCTGAGGGATCGAGGAGTTTGTTGTCACGCTCCTTCTCAGTCTGGGATTCCCACGGACCTGTAACACATATGGGCCTCAAGCTTAACAGACTCGATCATCCGAGAGTTGTTTTTTTTTGTTTGTTTGTTTTTTTTTTACCCTGTTTTCTATTTGGGGCAACTGGCGTCTCTCTACTAGAGATCACTATTTGGAGGAGCAGCTTTGTTCTTCCAAATAGTGGCAAAATGGCTGCTTATTCGTCAAAACATTTAGTATTACACCCACATTCACAAGTGTAATCCAGGGATTTACTGACAAATCATGTCATGTCATTGTGAGGAAAAGAAACCGTCAGAATTTCTGACCTAGATCACCTGGTTGTGTTTTTAAAAGCAAAAACAAGTCACACGATTAAACCAATTTGTTGTATTTTATGAATTGATCCTGTTTTTGACTGAACCACTTTACTCTGAAAAGCTGAAATAAATAAATGTAGTTTTAAATTTAGTTTAATCTGAACTACACATGCAAATACACAAAATACACAAAATCTGAGTTAGTATATTCTTCTTCTTCTTTTAAATATGCCAATTACAACCTAAAACAATTACTCCAACCTCCCTGTTAAAATAATCATAAAAAATTAAATCGACAGTAAAAAGGCACTAAATATCTTCTACAGGCTTCTCTAGACAAAGCTGGAAATGCTGTGTTATATGAGACACAAAGCACTTGTACAAAAGTGAAAGTTATTCTTCCCTACCTCCACATTGGTGGGGCTTGAGATGGAAAAAGTTGTTTTCTGAAAGTTGGCGCCATCTGCTGGTTTCACTGACAGAGCAACAGCCGGGGACAAAATGGTCTGAGCCGTCCCTCCAACAACCAGCTTGAGCCCCACTGTATCAACGATCCCTATTATCCTGGTGAGAATAAATGAATAAATAATAGTACGTGTCATTTCTTTAATTACAACAAGAAGCAATATTACTGGTTAAAAAAAGATGAAAATAAGAGTTGGAATTGAGGTGTTTTGTCCTCCTATGGATGGAAGAGGAAAACTGGGGTTTTGTTGGTGTTCTTTAGAGCCCATATCTGGTTATTGTTGTGAGTAAAATAAAAATAAAAACAGTATGGGTCAAATGCATTGTCCACCCCATGAAATATTAATGTAAAAAGACCACAATAAATAAATAAATAAATAAATAAATAAATAAATCTGTAACCTGTTGGAGGACTGTGACAGCACAGATGGAGAAGCACCCAGGAGATTGCTGACAATGTTGACTGATGTGTTCCCCAGCCCTATGCTGACATTTGGGCCTGATAACAGAGCCTCCAGCTTAGACACCAGCTGATTCACCTGGCTGGAGTTCAGTTTGGACACGTCTTTCGTCTCGTCAAGCAGTGCGTTGGCTTGGGCCTCAGCTGCTGTCAACACAATTTGACGAGACAGTGACGCTATGATAAGGAAAGCATTGCCACAGAGTTGTGCACGCAACTGAAGTGATCACAAACCTGACGAATTTGTTGTTGTACTTCCAGTTGTCGTCACAGAAGTGTTCGGATTTGTGGTGGCTGTAGTAACGGTGAGTGTAGGAGACTTGGTTGTAGTTGTGTTACCCGTACTTGAGTTATTAGCGGTAGTGATAGCTGTAGTTGTAGTAGTGTTGACTGTTGCTGGCACTGAGACATTAGCAGCACTGGTGGTGGTGGTTAGATTCACTCCTTGTGTTGTATTCAGCGGCATTGAAGTTGCATTTACAGCAATTGTAGTGCTATTAGCAGAGCTGGTGGTAGTGGCAGTGCTGTTGTTGGTGGTGCTGGTGGCAGTGCTGTTTGGTTGCACGGTTGTCACATTTGGGCTGGTTGTGGTGGTAGACACGTTTTGAAGATCACAACTGTCCTGCAGCTGCATAACCACATTGTTTTGTTTTTGACTATTAAAAAGAAATAAAGAAGTAACATTTTACTTTGGATCCTTTTGATCTGTTGCAGCACATTTTGTATAAATGTGGTTAGTGTGCAGGATATTAAGGTCATACAAACCAAGTGAGGCTGCTAGACTTTGCTGCAGCACAGAAATCTGCAGGCTTTATGTCCGTGCTGACCCATGTGAACTCAGACTGCAGGCTGACATTGGCTTGTAAATTTCCACAAATTGCTGTGGAAACACAAAAGCACCAATGAGAAGCTTTGCACAAGCTTTGCACAAGTCGTCACTTATTTTTTGACTGCTTGAGCTGATATTTCAGTCCTCATCTTGTTTTATTTTGGTTAGTATACACACCCGCTCGGATCACATGCCCGCTGAAACTGATTTGTTCCTTAGACTGAAGCAGATACACCACAGCATTTGCTACATCACAGACGGGGACCTCACGGGCAAAGGCCAGAATCACGCTACAGCTTTGAAGGCTATAACGGAAAAAACAAAAAGACAACAACAACAATTTTAGCCTAGTGTTCAAATGCAACAGATGCAGCAGTGAGATTTAATGTGAGTTTTAGACAAATGTTCTAACATAGCTGGACTCACTTTGTTGACGTGCTTGCACATGCCACGTTTGCGTCCTGTGTAGAAATGTCAGTTTTAGAAAAATAACTTTAAATGAACGTAATAAAGGAAACTACTAAAACATTTTTAACGTGTTAATATAATAATAACACATGAAATGCAAATTCCTTTGGACATAAACTATATTTTTCCTGTGAGATTCCATTACATGGTGAGTTTCTTGTCATGTGAAACTGGAGTATTTTTGGGGTAAAAGTCAGTAATGTTCAAAAAGACATTACTGACAAAATGACATCTCTACAGCTGATATCTTCAAAAATGAACAACTCAAAAGATGTTAATCTAGATGAATAGATTGAATCTCCTTTAAGTCAAATAAAGAAATTAAATTCAGTTTAATTGATTTTTTTAAGGTTATCTTTTTCCCTAATGCAACCTAAATGCCTTACTTACATTTTGAAAACTTGCTTTGGCCCTAAATCATCATAACAGAGATAGAAAAACATGAAGGCAATAATATCATAATTTGGTGGTTGAATACCTTGTACTCAGATGCATTAATGGACACTGGACATAGACCTCTGCAAGGGAATATTACAAGATTGTTATTATTTTTTGTATTTTACATGTGATAAAAAGGTATTTATTTATTTAAAAACTGGTGACAAAAAACAAAACTTACTCTACACTTGGAGAGCAAGGTGGAAGCTGTCGCAGCTGAGAAATCTGTTACAGTTGAAGATATTAATGATTCATTGATGCTCCAAGAATTTATTCATATGATTTTTACATTAATGATTTGTTTATTTATATGTATTTGTGTTCTGTGTGAATGGAAGATTACCAGGTTGGTGACATTTAAATAGTTTATATTGGGATCTTGTATGGAAATATTAAAAGTGTAGTATGCATCTAAAAAACAAAGAAACAAAAAAAAAGGAAAGATAATCAAGTCACCAAGCTTTCAGACTGTGTGATTTACATCATAATGCAAATGGTTTTGATAGGTGACACTAACCTGATCCACTGCAGTAGTCAGAGCAGTTGCAGTTGCTTGTGGTGATGTTGCCTGAAACAAAGTCAAAGCATGATGGTTTACAGTGTGGATCGAATCAAGGCACCTTCAAGACTCTACTTTTACACTTTAAGGGAAAAATACATTTAGCAAAAATATTTAGAAGAATCTTGTGCATTTTGCTTTTTTACAATCTTATTTGTTCAGTTTTTAATTGTCTGTGTTGCAAGTATGAAGCAACCCCGAGCTGCTGGCTAACCTGGCATGCAATCAAAAGCTTAATGAGTTTCCTTATGTTTCCAGTTATTATGATAAGCTAAATTAACCAGATGCTTTGTACAGAACAGGGTTTTTAACCATTTTCTATTTTTAGGCATCTGCTAAAACACTCACAGAACAATTAATCCTATATAATCCGCAAATGCTCTGTAGCGTGTCCACACGATTTGGTATCCAGGTATAATGTTAACTGTAACTGAGACTTAATTAATATTATTCTTTTGAAATGTGTGTTTCCTGACATGCCCTGAAGTACTTCCTGGTGTCTTTTAACACAAGTGTGTTGCTTCATCAGGTTTCAGTAGCAGTAACAGTCTAATTCATGTATTGATGCAATGATGTTGTTTGTTTGTTTTCATGGTTGGTCCATTTAAACTGAGCTTAACTATGCTTACATTGAATAGTTTGGAGCTCACCTGCACTGCAGTTAGTTGAATTACTTGGTGGAACCACATATGCAGCTGCAGACTCATTACTGTAAAAAACAAACAAACAAACATGGAATTTCACAAAACTAAAGTATGAATTTAAAAAGTATAATTTATCTTTGATTAATCAGTTAACATTTAGCACTTGGGAAAGCACAGACTGCCCGTACTGAGGATCTTACCATGCTGCGTTGTCTTGACCAGTGTAAATGCAGCTGTTTTCTACTGTGCTGCTGTTATTGCACACATTTTGAAGCTGACCTGTTAAGCGACACAGAGGATTTATTACATTGTTACTTTTATAACATCCTGCAAACGTATCAGGTAGGTAACTATGCATCACTCACCCACTCTATCTGCCTTTTTCCCCAGCACGTAAAAATCAGATGAAGTGTTAGTGGCTGCGCAGAGAGTGCGGAGGATACAACATGAAGACACCGCCTGACTCAGCTTCAGCGTCACAGAGCACGTGGTGTTTCTGCAGCATAAGATCAGTGTTAATGTAGGGATCATGAGATAAGCTTATTTCAATGACTTGAATGTCTTTACTTCACTTACCTTATTTCAGTTTTTGTCACGCATGACACTTCCATTCCCTGGTAAAACACAAATCAGGCTAAATTCAAGTGATCTTTTTCATTTACAGAAACCTACAGACACAATTATGTGCTCACTCACTTGAAATAGGCCCGTTGTATTTATGACATTAGTGTTCGAACTGAAAAGTAAATGGAGATAAGGTTAATGGGTGTCAGGACTAACTGATATGATTCGTCATCTCAGTGGAATTAGGACTGATTGTGCAACTGCTCATATGATCTCCAGCTTTATGAAAAAGTCAAACAAGCGTTGCTTATTTTGCTTAATGCTTATTCAAGGGGATACAAGAGGGGGGAAATATTGGAAATTCAGTGTGCAGGCATCTCATTAGCTGCAACTTTTGGCTGCTGTCAGCAAAGGAAATAATCAAAGTTAAAACTAAACTAAAACTAAAGTAAAAGCAGATGTGAAAAAAAACTTTTTGTTAACAATAATAAACTATAACATGACTAGAATAAAAGTAAAAATGTGAAAAAATGAAAAACTAGCTGAAAAGATTTTGTTAACTTGGAAATCGAACTAAAATTAAAAAAAATTCTTAGTTTGAGCTTTTTTTTAGTTTGGTAAAAATGTTAAACTAAGAATGAAATCAATAAAAACTAAACTAAAACAAAATATTTTTACAAAAACTAAACTGAAATGAAAAAACAAAGAAACTAAGTGAAACTAAACTGATTTAAAACAAAAAGTCGAAAATGAAATAACAAAAAAACCACATTTTAAAAATACAAAACTACAATAACTCTGAATGTGTCACGGCTGCACGGCAGTCGTGTGGTGAATTGAGTAAAGGATCCAAGATGCAGGCACTGACTGGGGTGCGAGTGAATATTTATTTGCAGAGGTGATAAGGGGACAAAAACAGGAGGAGCAGAGCGGGGAGTAAACCAACCTAAACTGGGGAAAACTAAAGAACTCAACTTAAACCAAACACGCACAGGGGGAGGAACAAAATACACAATGAAAGATGGCGGAGAGACGCAGACTAAACACCAGGTTACACAGAATGATGCAGACGGACACGGCGTTAAACAGACGACGCGACAGAGAGCACAGGAAAACACAGGGCTTAAATACACGGGGAGTAATCAGGGAATGGGCCACAGGAGGGAGACACAGCTGGGAGCAATAAGGCTAACGAGACAGGGGAGAGGTAAAACTGAACACACTGACATGAGACATGAACTTTCAGAATAAAACAGGAAACTAACAGACACAGAGAATCAGACAGGACACTGAACATGACAGGCAGACTCATGAGCAGACACAATAACACCATGGACAGACAGAGGGAACACAGAGAAGTGGGAGCAGGCAGGCAAAGAACACAAACCTAACAAATGGCAAAATCACAACAGAATACACACTCGGAATGAACAAAAGCATAAGGAAACACAAAACACTGAGTCCTCAGACTCAGGACCATGACAGAATGTAATCTCACCTTAAATGATAAACGTAACAAATCTTCACAGTGTGGGTTCGACAACACAGTTGCCACAATATATTACAGAAAGTGCTCCATGAAAATTCATAATCTCATTTTCCATCTGTTCATTTATTTGATAGAAATAGTTGCACTCATACCTGCTTTGTGTCCCATTGCCACTAATGTCCCGAGCTACACGTATCAAGCTTCTTTTCCGTTTTCTTTTTCTTGTTAATGGTGTTGTAGTGGTTGTGAAGTTGCCTCCTGTTGGTGTTGCTGCTGTAGTTGTCCCGTTGCCTTGTAATGTTGTTGCAGTGGTTGTGAAGTTGCCTCCTGTTGGTGTTGCTGTTGTAGTTGTCCCGTTGCCTTGTAATGTTGTTGCAGTGGTTGTGAAGTTGCCTCCTGTTGGTGTTGCTGTTGTAGTTGTCCCGTTGCCTTGTAATGTTGTTGCAGTGGTTGTGAAGTTGCCTCCTGTTGGTGTTGCTGTTGTAGTTGTCCCGTTGCCTTGTAATGTTGTTGCAGTGGTTGTGAAGTTGCCTCCTGTTGGTGTTGCTGTTGTAGTTGTCCCGTTGCCTTGTAATGTTGTTGCAGTGGTTGTGAAGTTGCCTCCTGTTGGTGTTGCTGTTGTAGTTGTCCCGTTGCCTTGTAATGTTGTTGCAGTGGTTGTGAAGTTGCCTCCTGTTGGTGTTGCTGTTGTAGTTGTCCCGTTGCCTTGTAATGTTGTTGCAGTGGTTGTGAAGTTGCCTCCTGTTGGTATTGCTGTTGTAGTTGTCCCGTTGCCTTGTAATGTTGTTGCAGTGGTTGTGAAGTTGCCTCCTGTTGGTGTTGCTGTTGTAGTTGTCCCGTTGCCTTGTAATGTTGTTGCAGTGGTTGTGAAGTTGCCTCCTGTTGGTGTTGCTGTCGTAGTCGTCCCGTTGCCTTGTAATGTTGTTGCAGTGGTTGTGAAGTTGTTGCCTCCCGTGGGTGTTGCTGCTGTAGTGCTGTTGCCTTCTAAGGCCGTGGATGTTGCACCTGTACTATTGCTCTGTAATGTGGTTACTGCAGTTGTTGTGCTGTTGTAAGTGTTCAGTGTTGATGAGGCCACTTGTGTTGTCTTACTGACAGTACTTGCAGGTGTAGTTTGTGGGGAGGTCGGTGTGGCAGTAGTTTCTGGAGGGTTTGGAGGCACGCAGTTCTCCAGCTTGGTGCTGAAAACCTGCTTGAGCTGAGGAAAAGAGCATATGGTTTGCTGACAGGATTTAAGCATTACATCTGGTGTTTTAATAAGCCTGCTGTCGTACATGTTACATACCCAGGCAATGATTTCAGATTCGTTCTTGATCTGTCCAGTGACATCCACCGTAATGTCAACAAAGTAGTATACTGCATTACAAAGCAAAGAGAATCATTGGCAAAAGTTGCTAAACTCTATAACGGAGGACAACATACCAGCTGCTTGTAACAAAGAGGCAATCTAAGGGCTGAGAAAGGGAGCCAAAAATAGAAATAGCAAAAATGAAGTGATTCACAGTCACCTGATGTGTTGCAACTGAAGCTGGCTGCTCATTTTAAATGTCAAACTATATTTAATTTCCATGGCAAATATTGTGCTCTGTGGTAATTTTAACAGGGGTGGAGTTTTAGATAGTTAGCTTGTTTGTGTTGTTCTTGCCATTTGGAGCACTTTTGTTCTGTTACATTCCAAATTATATGGCTTTCATGGTGGTTAATGTTAACAGGCCATTCAAAAATGTGCCCCAGTTTTGAGAATTTTTTGTATTTTTATTTAGCCTAATTTACTTAAATACTATTACCTGTACAAGTCAACTACAGTGGGGGAAATAATTATTTGATCCCCTGCTGGAAGTGGAAGTGCTCACTTGCAAAAAAATGAACAGCCTCTAATTTTCAAATAAATAAATACATTTAAAAATAACATAAAAGTTATGAATTCATTTGTATGTCATTTAGAGAAATAAACATTATTTCTACCCAACCAGAAATCCGGCTCCTGCAGACTGACTGCGTTCCCATGTGACACACAGATTTCAATACATCGATCAATCAAGAGCAGATTCACCTGCTCTCAATTCATTATGTGTATAAAGCACACAGAATCAGTTTCTTTCATTTAAACCTCTCCGCCATCATGAGCACAACCAAAGAACGGTCAAAGGATGTCAGGGACAAGATTGTAGACCTACATGATCATCCTGGGGGAGGAGAAGCCTTGGGAGAAAGTGCTGTGGTCAGATGACGCCAAAAGGGAAGAGAAATGCTGAGTATGACCCAAAGAAAATCTCCCCACAGTCAAGCACGGAGGTGGAAACATCATGCTTTGGGCTAGGTACAGGGGACTTCGCTGCATTGAGCGGCTATTGACAGGGTCATGTACCATAAAACCTAGGATGAGAACTGAAGGAAATTGCCGTCCCGGGTTTCCTCCGTGGCGTGAGCGATAAGCAGAGTTCTGTCCTTTCCTTCTAAGATTCCTAATTATTTAAAGTAACACTCAGGTATGCCATTCAGCGTGTTAGTACGAGCTCGGGAGCAGCTTGGGAGAACAAGAAAACAGAGACTGCTTTAGGTTGCCTTCCCAATCGACTCAAAGGTTTATTTGATACACAGCAGTTTATATAGATGAAAAAAGGTTCGTGTGTCAGCTTTCCCAGTTCAAACCGGTACAGACCAAATAAGGAAACGTCTTCCTGCCTTGTGAGCAAAGAAGTATCCTGTGTGTAGTTTATCAGCTCAGCTACAATTTATGATCATCCCAGCAAAATACACAGAATACAGAGTTCTTTCATTAGTGAATTCTGAAACAAACCACCTGGCCTTTAACGAGCCTTTTTCTAAGAGATAAGGAAGGGAGGATGGGAGTAAGGAAGTGGTCTCGTCTCTGTGGTGTTTTCGACCTTGGGGTACCAGCCTGTGAGTCTTACACCTTAATTCTTGGGTCAGAGAGAAAGAGAAAAACAACTAGTAGATGGACCTTATTGAGTAACAGTTTTCCTGTATAAAACAATCTTCTGTAAATGCTAACCGTGGTATCAAAATATCATAACAAGAACCTTCTTCCCTGAGCCAGAATACTGAAGACGGGTCATGGATGGAACTTCCAACATGACAGTGGCTTAAAATATGCTGCAGAGGAACAAAGGTGTGGCTAAAGAAGCATATTAAGGTCATGGAGTGGCATAGATGGGCTCCACACCCTCGGACTGCGCCATCTCCTACACACCTGCATCCCATTCGAGACAATCGCCGGGGGACTACTTCACCCGGCGCAGATGGCTGCTCCTCGCCAGTCCGTTAGTCACCCCTCGGTGGTAACTAGGCTCTTCGTAAGTTCTGTATTTACTGGAGAACTTCGGAATTCATCTTCATCTTGTGTCTATGTACTTAGGGAACGACGTTCGGTGCTGGAATCCTGCCACCTGCCTGTCCCCATGCCTGTTCACCTCCCATCCTCGTTCCTGCCTCCTCAGACTCCCTCCATGGACTCTTCCCCCTCTGAGTTTCATGGTCCGGCTCTAATCATAAGCCCTGACGTTTAACTTTTTCTGGCTGTTACGTGCCATTCCTCAGTACTCTAGTAATTGTGTTTCTCCTCTCTGTTGCAGTTTTCCCTCAGTCCAGATTACGGGCGCTCCAGGGTTTTCTGTTCCCAGTTTTTCCCTGGCTTGAGTTTGTAGTTTTGGTTCCCTTGTTTTCATCAAGTTGCTTTGTTTATTAATAAACCTGTACATAGTTCTGAGTGGCTGCACATTAATCTGCTTCCAGGGTCCTTATCGTAAGTGTACACTGAGGTTCTTGACAGTGTGAGTTTTCCCCTGACCTTTGTCGTCGCGTCTGCTTTACCCCCGTGGCTCTTCTGTGTTCTGTTTCCCCAGTTCAGGCATACCTCTGTTTAGTTGCTTTCCCCCCGTTTGGTGTATCTGCCTTAATAAATGGCACACTTTTAGTTAATTCCCATTTTCGTCTCACTGTGGTCTGCATATGGGTCCTCACATAAAAGAATCCACCCAATCTGCCTCCGCATATCGTGCGGAGTCGCCCCAAATCCTTCCTGAGGTGTGTGCAAACCTTGTGACCAGCTATCAGTAAACTTGTTATCTCTGTGCTTGTTTCTCAACCAAATACTAAGTCAACCAAGTATTAAAGTTTTGCTTGAAGATCAAACACTTATATCACTGAGTGACATACAAATCAGTAACACAGATTAAACAAACGTTTTTCCTACAAAGCCAAGGGGTGAGCAGATTTTATCAGGGTTCATTTACCTGATATTTGTGGAGCTGTAGTAGAAACAGTAAAAGGGGAAGGAGTTGTAGTGGTCTGGTTGCAGGAGGCTTGCCCTGATTGGAAAAGAAAAAAGTTCTCAGTTACCACTGTTGGCAACTTCATGGAGAGTTTTGGGACCAAAAGCCAATCGTGTGTATTGAACACTAGACACCACGTTGATGGACATTAACATGATCCAGTTTCAGTGTACAAAGTTCCTAATGTGGTTTTTAAATCCTACACGCTGGAAAATGGGAATTCTGAATTTTTTCAGCACATAAACTCTGTTTTTAAAAAAACAGAACACTTTAAAAATTAATGCACTTTGTGGTAGTTGCACAAAGTCATTGAAATGCATTTCCATTCCCTCACTTCCTGTTCTCTGTGTGGTCTTTTTTAGTCTTCTCCATTTGTGCCTTTCTCAGAATAGCAGTACGACTAATAAACAAAACTAGACTAACTGGTTACAGTATATTATGAAAGAGTTCAAGGTATTTGTGTGCGTACTGTATGTGTGTGCGTGTGCATGCCATGCATTGCAGGTTATAATTAAAGGTTCAAAGCTGTTGGTCCACTAAACAGCCGCCTCCGCTCAATTGTCTTCGTGTTTTTTCATCTCTTTTGTGTCACAGCTGATGTCAGATACCTGCTAAGAGGACAACGATGACCACCAGGTGTGTCTGCAGCAAGTGGAAACATCTGATAAGCGAGCCTGGCTTCTTCACCCTGTTAAGTTGAAGAAGTTTAAGTTTAGTAAATAAACACAGGGGGCTAAAGCTTTATTATATTTATTCTGACATATGACAGAAGAAAGAGTCAGACTGAGTCATACTAATCTAGAAAAGCCCTACCATCACACCCATGCTAACAAATGCTGAAAGGCTGTAATTAAAATGTGTCTTAAAGGTTTTATCTCCAGTTCTGGTTGTTAACAGATGAGTAATGCCAAATGAAACACTTGAACGATTTCAGGATAGTGAGCGCGGTCTAATAGAACAAATTCATTACCTTCAAAGTGCACATGATGTATGGAGTACATACACCATGAATCAATAGTTATTTTTTCATGTTCATTTGAATCTCTTATTATTAGGCAGCAAATAATTTGCATGTACAATTCTCCAAACTTTGCCTCCTATTTTTTTAAATAACAAGCAGAATAACAGTGAGTAAGTGGACTGACTGTATAACTAAATGTCTTCTTTCACATCCATGGAAAGCGTCATTGTTATTGGCACATAGGGTGCATCCTCTCCTATATTCTTATATAACCAGTAACATCAGTCCTTAAAAAATGCGTGACTACTTTGCAAATACAAAATAACAACAAATAAAAAATGTAAATAATTCGATTCTGTGACTTAAAAAATGACTTTAATGTTATTTGATGCCGCATAAGGAAGTGATTTATAGATATGAGCGCATCTGTATGAACCATCTGGATTAATAATCCTGACTGAAAACCGATCCAGCTGCTGTTTCTGAGTTAAGATGTGTTTCCCTCCACATTAAGGAAAAGGAGAGACACTGCCACCAACACCACCTCCACCGCCACCATCTCGCTTTACCTGACTAAAGGAGCAGATATTTGCTGGCAAGGAAGTCTGCCTGAAGAAATCCTTGGATCCTTCATGACTCTGTCTTCATTTTTGTGGAACATAGCTTCCGATGGGCGAAGTAAAACGTTCAACAACAAACATTAACAGTCATAAATCTAGCCAGTGCTCTCGGCTGTGTGCTTTGTCAATTCTCCACCACTTTCTCATGCACAATCAATAGCTGACACATGTGGCACGCCCATGAGACGTCAAGGTGAGCGGGTGGACGTCACATACATTCTCTTCAGCTCTGGCACCTTTGGTTTAACATTTCAACACCACCCAAAGAGGAAGCTGTCTGATTGTAAAACTAGACCCAAAAATAATAACACAGTCCGATCGTCTGCCTTTAAAGTTCCCTGTAGGTTTTTGGAAGGAAGAGATTTTCTTTTTCTTTTTTGTTTGTCAGTACAGGTGTGCCTCAGGGTGTGTCATAAACCTGTGTTTTCAGTAATAGACACAACTGAAAGTGTTTCCAGGACAACACTGCAGGGCTCTAACATTGTGGCCCGACTGCTACGAAAAAAAAAAGAAGTCACGCACCATTACTCTGTAAGTGCCTGTTTTTCAGGACTGTGAGCAGTCTGTCAGAGTCTGTCTGTCACACACCACCACATGAGCACGCTCTCTTATTTCCTTCTCTGTTCTGCCTCTTATGCTTGTGTTTACAGTTTTTCTCAGTCCCTTTGGTGCTTTTCTCAGATCAGAATAATAATTCTCAAAACCATTAGTGCAACCTCCATAACATTTAGTCATTTCTGCACATTATGGTACCAATTTCTCCTTCCCCTGAACAAATTGCAAATGCTCTTGGACATGTATCAGTTGCTTTCATACAATTCTCTGCGGTCGACAACATTATCATTTTCTTATGTCATGTCAGTCAAAATGAACTATACCTTTGGATGCTGAAAGACTATTAGTTCCCAATAAAACTAATAGTCTTCATTTCATTGCTTGAGTCATTACATACAAAATTGGTGAAATGCTGTCAAGCAAATTTTATACCTTTTTTAAATGATTTTTTCCTGGAAATGTCCCCGAAATTGAACAATTTCTCTCAGGTGAACTTCAGCTTTCACTGATGAGGAGGTGTGTGAAGTATTAGTTGTAACCACTGACAAGCCTCTTGTTCACAGTCACTCATGGATCAATCCCATGAACCCTCAATTGGCAAGCAAATATGAACCGAGCAGGACATAGTTTGTACCATCCATTCACGTCCGCTTATCCTTTTCAGGGTCGCGGGGGGCGCTGGAGCCTATCCCAGCTGTCATGGGGCGAGAGGCGGGGTACACCCTGGACAGGTCGCCCGTCTGTCGCAAGGCCAACACACAGGGACAGACAACCATTTGCACTCACATTCGCTCGCACATTCACACCTATGGGAAATTTGGATTAACCAATTAACCTATCCCCACTAAGTGCATGTCTTTGGACGGTGGGAGGAAGCCGGACTACCCGGAGAGAACCCACGCAAACACGGGGAGAACATGCAAACTCCGTTTGTACCATTTTTTACAATTCTGTGACACAGAAATGGGAGGTCAGCATGGTGGAAGAGGGGTAAGGATGTGTGTGTGTGTGTGGGGGGGGGGGGGGGGGGGGGGGGGGGGGGGGGTTGTCAATCACAGTCTCACAATGGATGAGGGCGGTCGGAAGATGCAACCAAATGTTGGAAGAACCACTGTGAACAACCTCGCAGAGGTGGAAGAAGGCCTGTTTTTACCCAGCAGCAAGAGGAAGCCATTTGTGCAAGGGTGATTGCATACAATGCAATAAAGTTGAAAGAATTCAAAGTGCTGTCATAGAGGATAACGGTGTATTTGGCCACATTGGATCTGTGTCTGACACATGATAGAATGCTGGTTGAATATCTCCCTCCCTACTCCCCATTCCTTAATCCGATAGAGGAGTTTTTCTCTGTCTGGAGGTGGAAGGTTTTTGACCGGCATTCACATGCGCAAATGGCACTGCTAGCAGCCGTGGATGCAGCATGTGACGACATCACAGCAGAGTCATGCAGAGGGTGGATTCGTCACTCCAGGAGATACTTTCCTCATTGCATTGCAAGGGATGATATCCGTTGTGATGTAGATGAGAATATGTGGTCAGACAGACAGGAACGTCTGGATGTGCCAGCAGGATTTACGTATGTTCAGTTACAATATGTACCGTTATATTGTTCACATTTGTGCACAGCTCTACCAAAAGGGTGTTTCTTATGTTTATTCTAAATAGGTGACTGTAGAGTATTTTTCTTTTGCACAGTGTTGTAGAATTACAAACAGCCCACACAGTAAAAATGTGAAACATACATATTCAGTGTCTTGTACTCACTTACTTCCCTAACTACAGGAATGTCTAACTTTTCTGTAGATTTTCCTGTAAATGGCTGTACAAAAAGTGTATAGTGCTGTCTTGAGCATTTTTAGGTAGCGTCACCGAGTTCTGACCTTTTTTGGATTGGAAAACACTGAGAGAATACTGTGAACTGTCATAATGAAAACATGACAAAGCCATTTGACTATCTTGTTCATAAAGATGGTGTCAAGACTTCTCACTTTGATGACACCGGCAGTTTCATTGACATGAATACTTGCTTTTGAGGAATGGATTATCGATTTTGAGCAAGTGACCTGCTTTTGCAGGTTATCCACTAGGTTTTGCAGTTTGCACCAAATGTTTTGAGAAATACACTAACTGCTGTGCAAATGTTAATAGTGATTTGAGAAAAGCACCAAAGCGACTGAGAAAAACTGTAATTAAGGAAATGCACCGCAAAATACAGTTACAACCTCAAAATGTGGGTGAAAGCACTGCACAATATTCATGGTATAGCTTTAAAATGCTGACATTGTCAGAGCTTCTGTTTCTGATCTGAATAAC
Organism: Rhamphochromis longiceps; assembly: GCF_057381845.1. NCBI lineage: Eukaryota > Metazoa > Chordata > Actinopteri > Cichliformes > Cichlidae > Rhamphochromis > Rhamphochromis longiceps. The sequence continues at coordinate 16,010,277 of NC_140566.1, read as the reverse complement.
ATAAGACATCAAGCAAGAGGGATGAAAAGCTGAGTGATTTTGATATTCATGGAGCTCAGGTGTAGTGTGTTTCAGTAGGTTGTGAGGACTGTAGATAGATAGATAGATAGATAGATAGATAGATAGATAGATAGATAGATAGATAGATAGATAGATAGATAGATAGATAGATAGATAGATAGATAGATAGATAGATAGATGTAAAACTATTGCGGTAAAACTTTGATCAGGAAAGAATTAACTGAGAATGCAACAATGTGTGTATTATTTATTAAAGTAGATGCCCAGTGATAATAGTTGGATAACCTTGTAAGAGAGTAGCTATATGATTAGAGATGTTGCTAGCCCGATTTTTTTGTATCCTTTAGCTACTTCCCCTGTTTTTAATGGCTTTGCTTAGCTAGGTAATCATTTCCTAGCTGCGGTATCGTGCTAAAGATATAGAAATGAGCAGTATCTATGTTGCTCCTCACCAAAAGAGGAAATTAGTGCATATTTCTCAAGATGTTTAACTGTAAAAAAACAAAGGGCTTTTTTTTTTTGTAAAGCTTTAATATCTAATGGTCACATTTAGACCTAATTTGAATTAAGATGCCTCCCGCTGAGCTCTTCCATTGCAGGTATTATCAGTCTGGTGTCCTGCTGGCTTTCTGTTCCACAGCACACTGTTATGCAACTGAGTGAACCTTTTCCATTTCCCCCTCACATTCTACATCCACTAATAAATTTAACATATTTCCATGCGATTGCCTTGGAGGCTCAAAGCCCTTTGGGGTTACATCAGGTAGTCAGGTAAAATGCACCAAAATAAACATGCGGCATGGCTTGCTGTTGTGACCCCTTGTGAATAAGGGAGTGGCTGAAAATGTCTTTCTTTTATTTCCATGCAGTTATTGTGCACCGGATATTACCCAAGATATTTCATTTCGTATAGAAAAACCTGTGTTGCTTTCAGGACTGTGTGCAGCCTGCAACTTAGTCCTTATTTGGATGTAAGGTCAGATGTGTCTATTTTATAATTTGTGTCAACCTGTGAAGAACATTAAGTTTCCCATTGTGGTCATGAGAAGGTGTAGGTATGATTGCATGATTTTAATACCGAGTCACTAACACAGGGCACACATTTGACACCTGAAGAGCCAGGAGTTCTGAGGAAAAACAAAAGCTGTGTTCTCCTGAACATGCTTAGTGTTTTTGGTTTGATCTGCAGAGAGTGTTCAAGATATTCACAGAGGTCAGTAAAAGAACACACTACTGTCAAATAGATATGGATCTATAGCAGGATGTCAAATTTATACAGCCCAGTTTGATAAGTGGGGCAGATTGGAAAAACCCAGGTTGGGGTTTAACAACATATTTAATTCTTCAGATATCTTAATATAACAAAAAGAATGCTGCTGTAGTAAATGAAAGAAACCTGTCAGCATGAGTCTTTGGGCTTAAATTTTAGGACGTAATTGTGTAAAATTAAAGAAAACGTTTTTTTAACTCATTGCTAAGACTGTAATTATACAACAGTTAATTCACAGAAAATATCCCTTTTTCCCACTGTGAGTCCACAGAAAAAACAAAGTTCTACAGTAGATACTGCAAAAGGGGAAATTTTCTTTCATTGTACTGTTTATCTATTACTTCATTTCTTTGGTGTGGTATGAATGGCCCTGGGGGAAATGCAATTACAAGTCCAAAATTTATGCCCTTTTTCACATTTTCCCATTGGGTTAGATTGGGGTGTTAGCCAGGCTGATGAAGGCCCCCGAGTCTTATCTTTGAAACCATTTAAATGAAATGTTTTTGAAATTCAACACATTCAGCAAATTTTTTAAGTTTTTGCAAATTTTACACACAATTTTCTGTCTGGTGAGGATGATATTAAACATGAACTTGTTTATAAGTGCTCCACTGGGCCCCTTCAGTTGAAAGTGTGATGCACTAAATATCAATAAAGTTCAAGGCAAAGAGAATGTGAAGCCCGAGTCAGACATTTAAGAGCATACACATATTTATTTTCTATATGTACTGTATTTAATGTACGTATGGATGTATCTGATCCAGCAATAAAACAAAATCCTACAAATGTTTATGCATTTTGGATAAAAACTCTTTCTGTTATAAAATCAAGCATGCCAGAAACACACGTAAACATTCATTAAACTATCAGCCGTTCACTTCCACGGCCGCTCTCAGGTTTTCTTCAAGTTACAGCCGAACACTTTTTCATTAGACATCAAGAAGGACATCTATACTCAGCAGACTTGAATTCATGTCATCAATTAATTATTATTATTATTATCATCCGTCTGTTTTTGTTCATTTGTGCAGTTGTGACAAGAGTCAAAAAAGGAACAGTTCTTTTGTTTTTTTCAGCTGCTTACTCAATGTGCTATGCATACATGCTCCAGTAAATGATGTTGAAGAGCAGGTAAGCCAGCGGGAATAATACCCTGGAGTATGAGTCGATCATGTAGCTGTTGCTCATGATGAAGCTGAGGTTTCGTTTTAAAGGGTGCTTGCGATGTAGCCTGGTGCCTTCTGTGGGTGCGGAGACAGTCGAGTTTCGAGACTGGATGTTCCTCTCTGTATTTGGGGTGCTGGCAGGGAGGGAGGCCAGGTCAATTTCATTGTCGTGGAAACACCCATCAAAGGCCATAGCCTCAGCAGCATTGTAAGAGGTGGGCATCTGCAGAGAGAGGAGAGCAGATCACTGTTAGTTTCTGGAGATTGCCTTATGGCTGCATACCGTAGCCTAAATAGGACAGGAGATTTGAGAAGATTTTAGAAAGAACTTGACCTTTGCTCTCTTCAGCTTCTTCATCTCCTCCACTGTGGTGAAATAGTTGACCGCAGCGTACTCGATGACTGACAGAAAGACAAACAGGAAGCTCGCCCATAGATAGATGTCTACAGCTTTTACGTAAGACACCTGTGGCATAGAGGCCGACACACCGGTGATGATGGTGGACATTGTCAGTACTGTGGTGATGCCTGAATACAGAAAAACCAGTTGTGACTGTTGCTGCAGAAACATTGCAGAGAATAATGTTATTGTAGCTACAAACAAGTAATAACAAGAAATTATCCTTTGAAGACCTTTTATGTACCAATGTGAATTCAGTGTATGAACAATTGTGCCATAAAAATCACAGCAAATGTGATAATGTAATCGAAATACTTTAGTCGTGGTAAAGGGCAGTGGGCTTGAAAGGGCATATCCTTTATCATCATCCTCAGGGTTTTGACAAGCATATAACCATGCAAGTGTATTTATGTTCATTAATTACAGAAGGCAAAGTCATTATTACATCATTGCTGGATGCAAACTAGCTTAACTCTGATTTAGTGCTCTTTTGCTCGTAAAGCTTTTAGAATTGGAATTTGGAGTCTGTCTGATTCCAAAAATAGCCCAGCCTTAATGATGGCATCTCCTTGCGTAAGCTAACTGTGTAGGAGGGGGAAAACATATATGGTGAACCAGCAGACACCGTTGGATATGCTTATTTGCTTTCTTGCTGAGCGGCAGATTAGAACAGTGACACTCATCTCTCCTGTCCATAAGCCAGGAAATATCTACTGTTTGGCTGCTGGGAACTTCACTATCATTGTCATTGTAGGTCATTGCACCTAAGTGAGAACCTATTGTAAAACAATGATGTGAGTTAGTGAGTTTCACTAACTTATAACATAAGAATCTTGTGAACAGGATATTTTAATCCAAACCCCACTACTTTCCTGAACTTTAACCAAATAGCAGTTGGAAAGAGAAAGAAAATAACAAGTGAAATCATAACAAAATGCGCAAAGCACGAAGCTATCAAAATACCAAGCAAACTGGGGTCTCCTGGTTGACAAACTTCCTCCACTCCTTCCTCCTTATGGGGAATTTCTCACAGTTTAAATACGGGCAATTAGATCTCAAAAACAAGGTGTAATTATTTGATGAGACGATGTGCTTCCTGACTGATTTACGCCTAATCTCTCCAGTATTTGGCAAACAAGGGAGTGAAATCAATCTTACGATTTCACTCTCAAAAAGTTAATCAATGGAAAGATGAATTTAAAGTAAAAACTAGGCATGGTGATATTTTTTTATCGGTCCAGATGAAAATACAATTTCGGTAATTATTTATGTTGGTCGTATTGGCTCAACGGCTTAGTACCCAGGGAGACACGGGCAGGTACGGCTCTCCTGTCTATCCAGAAAGACACCCAGGACAGCATCACCATCAGCATGGTGGGAAAGTACGTCTGAAGCATGAAGAAGAAGATATGCCGCCTTAGAATGAAGTTTATGTAGAGCCGATTGTACCAACCTGAAACAGATAAATGGACACAGTGGAGTGCAGGCAGGTGCAAAGCAGGGTGATATCAGTAACTGACAGGAGAAAATAAAGTTGTCCTTATTAAAAATAAAAGTCTAACATGAACCTACGGGGAGAACCTAGAACTCAAATGAGAGAGCAAATCTCTTTAATGCCGGAGTTACATAACATCTTCGTAGATTGGATACTGTAGGTTCCCTCACAAAAAATTTTAAAACTGAGATGAAAATCTCTCTTTCTCCAATTCTAGTGTTTCTTTCTACACAGACAACAATAAAAGGAAACTGGGTTTGAAAAAGTAGACCATACAACTCTAAAACACCTTGCATAATCAATACCTTTCTGCTTTGCAGAGAGGGATTGATTCCCATGTCATCATTTTGGAAAATGTGGTTATTTTCTTTCTCACAGAGAACCTAAACAATCAATAGCACTCAGTCATGTCTGTGTACATATAAAAGCTTTCGCCCATACACAGTTACTGTAGCAAAGCATTATGACTGGAAATGGGAATAATGTGTTCATTGGTAAACTGTACAGATGCTGGTTATTGGATTTTGTAGCCTTTGCCGGTTAAGCTGTTTTCACAAGCTTGGACAAGTTAATCAACTGCTGGCTGCATCTCCATAGAAAACGATTGTAAGAGTGGTGTCAAATCTTTTTATGTAATGCGTATTTTCCAAAATGTTAAACTGTTCCTATTTAGAAAAACTGTAGGGGTCTGGAGCACTCTGGCTGTTTTCAAAATGAATACATCTCAGAGTGTCCCCAGACTCCTGCCGGACATACCAGTGCTGCTGTAGAAGGCTAGCCCAAAGGAAGGCTGGAAGTCTTCAATAAAAAACTGAGAGAGCACAATCTCGTCAGTCCTTAATGAATCGTTCCCGTTCTTCCAGTAGAGCATTAGGTCGTTCTCATTGTAAGCATCTTCAAGAGAGGAGAGAAAGAGGGTGGGCGTTTGGGGTTGGACACCTTCGCGTATTGCCTCTCTTAGAAGTTTCATGGATGTTTCTCTCAGAGGAGAGGAGAGAGCTGCCAAAAATGGGACTACCAACTCTCCCCTGAGATCAGGATCCATGATTGAGACACACAGAGTGAGAGAGAGCGGTAAAGACCAAAGAATTCACAAACATTGCAGTAAATCCTGCATCATGAGGATAGACAAGCATAATGCACAGAGGCTGACTTGAATGACCCGAGGATTATAAATAATTTGTGCAAAAGGGGGATGGTGATGCTTACTACTGTGAGTATGAAGTAAGGTAATGCACTCTGAGCTGTCTCTGTCCCAACTGTATAACATTCAAGCATATCCAATTGCGTTTTTGTGCAGAAAATAGATAGTGTTTGAAAATTTAACAAGCTCAAAGCTTTCTCTAGCCCAAATTTTTTAAATTACATAATAGTGCATCAAATGTTGTGTAACATGTTTACCAGCAAAACATGTCAGCACAAGAACAAGTACATTTAATGTAGGAATTAACATTATTACTCTGCAAACAACACTGGATATCCTATTAGGTATTTGCAAGCAACCACGATGTCCCGACTGCAGCTTAATACTCACAGCTCTCCAGCTCCAGAGAGCAGTTCTGTGTGTCCAGAGGGAAACTGCTGAAGTCCATTGAGCAAAGAGCCGTCACAGTGATCCTGAAACACAGCTTTCAGTTAAATAAATACCTACATAAATATTGCAGTAATCTCAGTGAAACAGTGTAAAATAAAACTACTGGACTGAATTGATTCATTCAGTAACAGCATCTGTGCCTGACACAGTTTGTGGCTGCTGTTGGCCATTTGGGAATTTGTGCCATATTGTCATCGTCTGTGACTGAAATGGATATGTTGAATGCCGTCTGGGAGCTTACGTTCCACCTTCTCATATTCACTTCATACCCTGCCCACTAAACTGGGCTGTGGTGATGTTCATGCTCATCAAACAGTCTTAGTAAAATTTAAGCCATAACTCATTGTATCAGGACATGTAAGCTTAAAATTTGATGGTTTAACAACCCTTGCTAATTTGTATATACTGTACAAGGGGTTTTGGTGCAAATGCCTTCATTGGTCTGATTTTTGGCAAACCGCACCTCAGGGCTGAAAACTGAAACCAGCTGGAGCAAACACCAATACAGTTTCTCTAATGGCCATTTGAGCCTGGCCCCGAAAGTAAATCGATAACACAGGCTGTGCGTAAAACACAGATGTAGCCACTGTGACGTCACCGATTGGTGGTCTCATTTTGAAACTGTGTTTGTGTCGTGTTTTGAAGCCTGATGCTTCAGTTTGACAGAGAAATCAATACACTGTGCTCACAAGGTAACAATATGCCAATCACAACCCCACCCTAAAACATAAGTTCATCCTCCTTTTTGACTTCAGACCATAATTCACAAAGGCAATATTTAGAGGAAGCAGTAGGCTCCTTTTCCTATAGACTTCACACGAATTCATTAAAGAGTTGCCCCCTGCTGGCCACTAGTAAGAAAGCTGAATTAATGCATGTCTGCATTATCTATATTGGCTCATCTTCATGTGCAGGTAATTGTCCTAACACTTATCCAAAAAAGAATGAAATCCTTTAAAAATGAATGTTAATGTTAATCAGTGTTAATGTTAACATTTTTTATTTTAATGTTGACACTATTTATCAGAGCCTGGAGTCTGTAGATCCACCTTACCAGATAGTGTTAGCTAATACTTTAGCATCCCAATCAATTTCATCAAATTTAGGCCCTTCTAATTTCAAAAAGACAAGATAATGACAGCCAGTATTAGCCATTATTTTGGCTACTGGTTAATGACAGAAAATGCAATTATAGTGATCTCTCTATGAATACAATGAGACATATATCATTATTTTTTTTACCTAACACTGTAGAGAATATTTCCATCAGGATAAACCCTCAGCATGATGTTCTCCATGGTTGTATCATGGATAAAAGAACGCTTAGAGTGGACAAAAAACACATCTGGAACCCAGATTTTCTTCACCAGACGTGCATCGAAGGTCCGACTCTTGTTGCTGCTGGAGGGGAAGGCCAGGCGATCATCTTGCCAGTAATGCCGCAGGTAGAGAGTCATGGTGAAGTCCTACAAAAAAAAACAAAAAAAACCAGTCATTTTCAACAGAGAAAGCAAGTCAGTTTCTTTTGATTAGATTAACTACTGAAATCTAAAAGGTGCGTACCATGTTTACTTCAGAAATGCTGTCAATGCTCTCCACCTGGACATCGATACCAACAGGCAGGGCTGAACCTGGACAGATGTTGCAATGGATCAGTTGGATAACATCTGCTTGCACATCTGTCAGAGATTACCAATGTGTAAATCCCACTTCTGAGCTATATGCAGAGACAACCCTAGTTTATACAGTCATGATACACAGTACAGTATAAACATCTGTGACTGAAGCAAAAAATCTTATGTTCACATTCTACATTTTTGAATGTCAAAGGAACCATTACCTTACACTGGAAATCTTTGTAAATGCACAACCTCACCTTTTATTTATTTATTTTTTTGGTTCACAGTAAAAATCAACTCCTCAAAATGTCGCTTTACTTGAAATGCATGTTTCAGTGACCTTTCTTTACAGTATTTGATTTAGACAAATGAACGCTGCTGCTCAGTTAAGAAGATAAATGTAAAAAAAAATTGTTTAATTATTTATATATCTTCACTACTTTCTTGGTTAAGCTGTTAATACTGTAACAGAAATATGTAATACTTAGCTCTCTACTGATTCTGAGAAATTACATCAACTACATCAACTCGTGTGACCTCATACGTTACATTTAGTACTGGGAAAATAAGCGAATCCTTTCTAATCTAATCTGGCCTATGGGAGAGGTAGCTCACTACCTACATGCCTATAAATTTCCCTGAGGTTACACAGTCAACATGCATGTGTGGACATTCAACAACACTCACTAATTCATTATGTTATCTTAAAGGATCCATTAATTGAAAATCTGCCACATTGTATTATTACATAAATATCCAGGGTAGTGTATAGTAAGAAGAATGGTTCTTGTCATTATCCAGCGGCACAATACGGTTAATGTTTGATTTGAACTGTAAACACCGACTGATGTTGTTGGAGTTTTTTTCTGTGCCATTGTTTAATGAAGGTAAGCACTCAAAAGCATGTGTTTGCAATCACAATGGAGTAATGAAGGTGGAGGGATTTTACTGGGATGCTGACATCCTGGAATAGGGTCAAACAGAGTTAGCTCACTTAAACTCGTTAATGAGCTTCAAAACTCTCTATTACCAACAAAAAAAAAATAAGGAAAGGAGGAAAAAAATGAAGAAAAAATCTTCGCGGGCCACAGGACACCACACATAGCAGACAAATGTAACAATCCAGCAAATGTGTTTGGAGCTAACAGAGTTAACTCACACTATCAGCTCAGTGATAATGTCAAGTTTAGGAAGAAAAGGTTTGAAGTAAATAAGAAACAAAAAAAATGGGTCTCGAACTCAACTCTATTTTAAATAAATATGTTTTATTAGTATCATAGTCACAAAGTGAATTAACGAAACAGAACAAAGAAACAGAAAACAGAAAGATAAAGTGTTTTCCAATTCGTAACCACCACCGATTTGCTTGACCCAGTAGCTGAATAACAATGATTTAATGACAATGTTCCAGTCGTGCAAACTGATCAAGTGACGGGTAATCTTACTTTTAATACTAATTTGTTACATAACAAGATTCTTGCTATTAAAAAAATAACCTGTCACACTACCCAGGGAGAAAAGTAACTCATCAGACAACCAAAATCCCCTCTGCAGTTAGCTTTGTGGTTATACATTCAGAAATTCTACATCCTAATATGTTTACTATAGTCAGTTGATTTTACCTCAGCAGGTTAGCACTGGCAGAATACCCTCAACCATCTCACCAGCAATCGGCTTGTTAGTTTCCTACAGAGTGGCAGCTTTAGTTGTGGCAGACATTCATTATCACCTGACAACAAATGATACAACTACTTAATGCCCTCTTTGCCTGAATGCTTTATGACCTGACTGACTTGGATACAGTCTTTGAAAATATTTTTTATTGAAAAAAAGAACAGTACTTGCAGTTACCAAAATACAATCAACCTTTCTTCATTTTCCTAAGTAAATAAACACACATATATATGAAAAAAAAAAACACAACGCCCCCCCCCCCCCCCTCCCCCCAGTCCCACACAGATCAACACAACCATCAAACATATTAGAGGAATATAACAGTAACAAAAGTAGATTTAAACAGGCAATACCTCTAGACTAGCAAAATAAGAGATAAAGGGTTGCCACTTGTGAAAAAATTTGGCTGTGCAACCTCTCAACGTATATTTAATTTTTTCAAGTTTTAAAAAAAACATGACATCTTTAAGCCACCGGGAAATAGTAGGACACCTAACAGACTTCCAATGCAACAATATTAGACGTCTCGCTAGTAGGGATGTGAAGGCTATAATGTCCTTTTGTGTGGAATCAAGTGTAAGTGAGCGAACAGGAATCCCAAATACAGCAATCAGAGGACAAGGATGAAGAGTTACCCCAAGAACAGTTGACATAATAGCAAAATACCCTGTCCAGAAACCTTGTAGCTCAGGACACAGAAAAAACATGTGGCCGAGGTGACAAGGAGAACCGTGGCATTTATCACATTTATTTTCCACTTCTGGATACAATTCAGAAAGTCTAGATTTAGAAAAATGCACCCTGTGTATGACCTTAAATTGAATAAGTCCAAGACGAGCACAGGAGGTGGAAGATCGTACTCTCGCTATAGCCTGTTCCCAAGACTCCTCATGTATTCGAATTCCCAATTCTTCTTCCCATGTACACTTAAGCTTAACATTAGAGTGGTTACTAAAAGACAGAATAGCATCATAGAGTTTCGAAATGGTTCCTCTGTGATGAGGAATAAATGATAACGTAGTTTCCCACTGCTGTTCTGGAGGTAAAGAGGGGAAATTTGGGAAACACTTGGCAACAAAATTTCGAATTTGAAAATAGCGAAACAAATGGGTAATAGGGAGATTATAACGAGAAGACAAGTTGGGAAAACTATCGAAAACACCATCCACATATAAATGTTTGAACTGTTTTATACCCTTGTCACACCACACTGAAAATGTCGAGTCCAAAAGTGAAGGGGGAAACAAATGGTTGTCGCTTAGAGGACCCGAGGAAGACGGCATTACAAAATTAAAGTGACGTCTAAACTGAAACCAGATTTTGAGTGTGTTAAGAACCACCTGATTATCAGTGTACAGAGAGGGTCTCACAGGTAAAGAGGAATAGAGCAAAGCCGGTAAAGAAGAGCCCTTACATGATGATAGCTCCAATTTACACCACGAAGAACCAGAAGATTTTAGCCAGTAGCAAAGTTTATGGATGTGAGCGGCCCAGTAGTAGACTAAAAAATTAGGTAATGCAAGTCCTCCACTAAATCTGCATCGCTGCAGCAAAGTTTTAGAGACCCTAGGTGGCTTCCCTCCCCAAATGAAAGAACCAATAATCTTGTCCAGTGAAACAAAAAAGTGTTTCGGCAAAAATAAGGGAATTGACTGAAATAAAAATAAAAGTTTTGGTAAGATGTTCATTTTAACAACATTAATCTTACCGATTAAAGAAAGGGGGAGATTACCCCATCTTTGAATATCAGATGTGATCCTTGATATAAGAGGAGACAAATTTGCTGATTTAAGGCCAGCTAAAGAGCGAGTCACGTTAATCCCTAAGTACTTAAACCCAGATGGACTGAGACGAAAGGGCAGATCAGACTGTTGAAGTTGACGTGCTGCCGTATTAACAGGAAAACACTCACTTTTCCCCAAATTTAATTTATAACCTGAAAACGAACTGAAGTTCTCCAGAATACTTAAAACAGCAGGGATGGAGCATGCCGGGTCAGTCATATATAATAACAAGTCATCCGCATACAATGATACTTTATGTGTAATTCCATTATGGAGGATTCCCCTGAATACAGAAGAAGATCTCAATGTAATAGACAGAGGCTCGATGGCAATGGCAAAGAGTAAGGGAAACAAAGGGCAACCTTGACGACAACCACCACCCAGCGCAAAATAATCAGAGTAAACATCATTAGTATGAACACTGGCTTTAGGGGACGAATAAAGAAGCCGAATCCAGGAAATAAATTTATAGCCAAAACCAAATTTCTCTAAAACAGCAAACAAGTACTCCCACTCCACCCTATCGAAAGCCTTTTCAGCATCTAAAGAGATCACAAGTTCAGGAAGTTCAGATAGACGCTTTGAGTAAATAACATTGAAGAGTGTACGGGTATTAAAAAACAATTGCCGTCCCTTTATAAAGCCATTCTGCTCTTCAGATATAATTCGAGGAAGCACATCCTCAAGGCGACTTGGATACAGTCTTGAAATATGCAGCTGATTTCCTGTCAGAGGAACATCAGTAGTGATCTAATCACTCTGACACTCAACAAACCCATGGTGCATGCCTGCAGATGCCTTAGGGAATGGCATTGCTGTTCAGAGGCTCTCTATCACCAGATAAACTCTTCCAAGAACTCTTATTAGGCCGACGTAAACATCTGTGTAATCATCCACTGAAAAGACTGAGACAGACACTAAGCAACTTGTTTTGCCTTCTGACTGGAAAGAAAATGAATTCAGACATTACAAAAGAGGATGACCACTGTGAACATGCAGTAGAGAAAGTGATTACTGTGCAGGGTTTCTTTAAGGTAATGACAAAAAAGATGCAAAAGATAAAAAAATCCAGACCTGTGATTGGAAGCGCACACACACACACACACACACACACACACACACACACACACACACACACACACACACACACACACACACACACACACACACACACAGGGAGAATTAGGAACACAGTTCAGATTATTTTATCCGTGCTACCGCAGTCATTGTCTCTCAAAGCAGACAATCTAGGTCACAAAGGGCTTTTTGGGCAGCATAATACCAAAAACAGCACAGTAACCTAAATCAACCTGCTGTGTTACCATTAAAGCACACTTAAAAAAATACTAGGAAAAATATTTGGAGTGAGAAAAAGTTAAAATAAATGTATAATAAATACAAATTTATTAACCTTTATTTAACCAGGAAGATCCCATTGAGATTAAAAACCTCTTTTTCAAGGGAGACTTGGCCAAGATAGGCAGCAGCAGATGTCTCACAGTTACAGAAATTACTCAAACACAGGCAGCAACAACCCACATGCAACAATAAGTGAAAGAATACAAATAAAATAAAAAATAAAATTCAATAAAATTCAAATAAAATAAAAAAGTCAGTTAAAATGATAATCAATCTAATTGAAACAGTTGCATGTTATGGACTTGACCTCAAGGATTCGTAGTTTAGATTTAAAATCACTTAATGAAATGAATTCAGTCATTTTCCATTCCTTCTGCAGTTTGTTCCAGGCCAAGGGTGCTAAATGGACAAAAGCTCTTTTACCAAGTTCAGTTCGGGCAAATGGAACAGAAAGCAACAAGTAACCATGCGGACGAAGAGAATACCGACCAGCATGTTTCATTACAAGCAGGGAACATATATAAGAAGGGAGCAACCCAAGTATCGCCTTATATATAAAACTGTATAAATGACAGTTCCTCCGACTTACCAAAGCAGGCCATCCTACCTGAGAGTATAACTCACAGTGGTGAGTCTGAAATTTACAGTTAGTGATGAACCTCAGAGAAGCATGATACACAGAATCAACCATTCGAAGACATTGAGCAGAAGCATTCATGTATAGAATATCACCATAATCCAGCACAGGCAAGAATGTTGCAGCAACAAGCCGCTTCTTTGTATTAAAAGAGAAACACAACTTATTTTGAAAATAAAATCTCAGTTTTAACTTCAGGTTTTTCACAAGATTCTCTACATGTGGTTTGAAGGTAAGCGAGTCATCAATTAAGATTCCCAGATATTTATAGGTGTGAACCAACTCTATTTTATGACCTTCAAGAGTGGTTACTGATGGGATTGTTTGGGCTCGTCTCCTTGATTTAGAAAACAACATGAGCTTTGTTTTGTCTGCGCTGAGAACAAGTTTAAGCTGATGAAATGAGTGCTGGACAGCAGAAAAGGCTTTCTGCAAGGAGTCGATGGCTTGGACAAGAGTTGAACCACAGCTGTAAATAACTGTATCATCAGCATAGAAGTGCAAGTTTGAATCTGGCACATGTAGACTAAGATTGTTTACGTAAATGATAAATAGAAGGGGACCTAATACAGAACCCTGTGGCACTCCGCTGTGCACTGTAACAAAGTCAGAACATAGACCGTCAGATTTAATGCACTGAGTCCTGTTACTGAGGTAGTTTGAGAACCATGCCACTGCTCTCTCAGAGAGTCCTGACTGGAAGAGTCTAAGTTTTAAAATACAATGATCAACAGTGTCAAATGCTTTTGACAAATCAATAAAAAGGGATGCACAGTGTTGTTTTTTATCAAGTGCAATAGTAATATCATTTACCACTCTAATTGCAGCTGTGATAGTACTGTGATTCTTCCTAAAGCCTGATTGATATTCAGATAAAATGGCATTGGTGTGCAAAAACTCCTTTAACTGCTCACACACAAGAGCTTCAAGAACTTTGGCCAGCACAGATAGATTAGATATTGGTCTGTAATTAGTTAACACTGCTGGGTCGCCCCCTTTTAATAGAGGAACAACAAAAGCTGATTTCCATACTGAGGAAATAAATAAATCCATAATAAATACAATGACCAAGTGTGTGCGTGTGTGTGTGTGTTACCTCCAAAGCCAGGGCGCATTGCAAAGTCATGGTCTTCAATCCGAAGCAGCTGCTCAGACTTAATTAGCAGAGACTTGGTGCTGTCCAACTTCTTCATCTTAAGATCCACCCGTCTGGAACGCAAAGAGAAGACATAACAGCTTAAGTAAAATCGTTCTCTCTGTCTAGATTTCTTTCTAACAAACACTTAAAACAGCACTGACAGATGGTGTTAGTGATGGCTAAATGGACTCTAGCACTCTGATTAAAAGCAAAGGCCGTAGCCAAAGGGAGATGAGTACTTTTGCTTTCCACTGCATTCTAGCACATGTGTAACTCAGCTTGATATTGTGGAGCCTCTTTTATTTATATCTGACTCCTGAATGACTTTAGTCACTGAGAGGATGTCATAGTTATCCTAAAACCAAACCAAAGTTCACATCGTTTTATGTTTTAGATTCAGCAACAATCAACACTAATTTTCTGAGCAATGCACATAATCTATGACCTTTCTCTGACACTGATCTACCATCAGTGGACGTAAACGCAAAAAGATGTAGTTATTCATATTTACATGTGAAAGCTCTACAAAGTAGGACATGGAAATGATGTCCATAAAATCACCCATGAAGGTTAGTTTCCACATAAGAAGAAGCTCTACAATTATAGTAAATCAAAGATTCATCTAAGAAACGCCACTTTTGCTCACCCTCCGTGCTTTTGTCTAGCGTTCTCTCCGACGTACAGCTCCTTGTTTCTTCTCTTGTTCGGGAAGTGGCTGCTGTTGAGCTGAGTGACAGGCCACAACCAGGCCAAGCACATCAGTCTTAAGGCCAGGAAGGCCACTCTCATGGTTAAGCAGGGGCTTCAAAGACAAGAGGAACCCAGATGTCCCTCCCACTTCGTCAGGGTCTCTCCCAGTCAATGTCACAGTTGTCCCCGTCCTCTACTGACGCCGTCCATGTCCCAGCAGCTCTCATTCTGTCCCGTCACGCGTGCGCCCGGCTGCTTCTGCGTTATCCCGCTCTCTCATCTCCTGTAACATGGTGAACATCAGTTGAGATATCCAGCAGACTGGCATCCCCCTGGCTCTGAGTTTGTTTGTCACTGTGCCATCCCTCTGCTTACGTCTCCTGACACATCATGTTGCTCCAACTCCAGACTGTCCCCACCCCCGTCAAATATCAATTTGTTCCTATAATGACAAAGGAATACCATTAATTCCTCTCTAATCTTCTTTTCTGTGGTTGGTGAAATCTTTCAGTAACCTACAAACTGGAGGAAGCAGAGGGCGGGGATGGGGGGATAATACCAACAACAGTTTCATCATCATTTCTGACCAGATAAAAATAAAAAGGCTGCAGCCTACTTTTATACATTGTAGGATTCTCCTCCTCCCCCCCCCCCCACACACACACACACACAATTCTCAACCCAGTAGCACTCCTGGGTGGTGGGAGGACGCAAGTGAGCCCATCAAGAGCAGACAGATTCAAACATATGTCAGGAGTGACGTCTGCAAACATGACGTGTGTTACTTATGGCTTCTGAGTGTGTCGCATTCAAGGCACATGATGACTCCTTTAATCCTCTCAAATACTTAATAAATTGAGTACAGTTAATACTACTACTGACATTAGACATTTCAGACAAAGGCTTCTGGCAAAAGCAGAACCCTCCCTGCCAGCAAACATACCTTTGGAATCCAATGCAAGTGAAAAAACATGACAATGCACTAAAAAGGAAAAAAATATAGAGCAAGAATAAAATTAATTGCAGCTTTCAATTTCTTAAACATGACATCTAAACAAAGACAGTGTAGACCAGCACAGTGCTGTGGATGCATTTTTGAACAGGACATGTCCTTTAACATGCACATTAAACAAATATGGAAGATAAAATGACAAAAATCCGTGTCTCAGAGGGATGCTGAAAAACTAGTTCATGCATTGATTATTTCTAGGTTGGATTGTTGTAATTCATTATTATTAGTCTGTGGTAAAAGTTCCCCCCGAAAAGCCCTGATTTAATCCAGAATGCTGCAGCAAGAGTACAAAAGCGACTAAAAAAACAAGAGATTATATTTCACCCATGTTAGCTTCTCTTCTTTTTCTCCCTGTTAAATCTAGAATTTAAAATAGTTCTTATCACATAGAAGGTCTTGAATATTTATCATATCTTAAAGACGTCAGCACTGTTATTACTGGCGCAGCTGGCAGCCAAAGACAACATACCTGCAATGACTCACTCTTCAGTATAAGACCGACCTTTGACCAAAGCCTGCAGTAGTCTTGTAACAATAAGATCACTACAGACTTCAGTCAAAGGCCTTAAATTAATCACACATCAGTTATAAAGGTTAAGGCCTAATAATGCACATTTAACCCTACTGTATGGTGCCCAAGCATGTAAATCTAATTACCTAATTCTTGTAGTCCAAATGAGATATAGCTTGATGTTGTCATCTCGCTTGCTGTCAAGCATTTGAGCTTCTCAGTTGTTTATTGTGACTATGTGCTTATGTTTCATCTTTCTGATGTATTATTAATTCTCTTCTGCAAATGTATTTTCATGTCTTGCTGTGGCCTACTGAAAAAGCCTGGCGAGCACACTGTGGTCAGAGATGTGGCTCACCCTGAGCAACAATCACTACCGAGTGCTTAATTAAATGGAAGCGTCATTACAATGTGAAAAAAATCATTTATATTTAGTCATTTTTATACAGTATTTGTACTTTCACATGCAAGTCACCTATGATCCACCAGGAGGTGCTGTAGCACTCAAATCAACCCAACCCGTGCCTATTTATTCCAGGAAGACCGAAAGGTGTATCATAGTTCAAGTAAGCATGACACACCCTTTTGTGTAAACTATGTCCCAAACTGAGAAATACATTATACTCCCTGAAGTCACCTGAGAGTAGTGATTACGGACATGGAAGTGGTCCAAGTTTCACTGTAGAAGCCCCAGATTTATCATCTTAATGAGCCACAGGTCAACGTTGATTCTCAAAAGAGGGTTAGTATTAGCAATATCTCAATCACAAAAGTCAGCCAGTCCATGAATATAGTTTTGTGGTCGACGAGGGATTTTCACACTAGTGATGGGATTTCCGGCTCTTTTTAGAGAACCGGCTCTTTCGGCTTGGCTCACTAAAAAGAGCTCTTTCGGCTCCGAACCGGCCCTTCAGGTTGTTTTGTTGCTTTAATTAATTTATTATTAACAATAATATAAAATTAAGCACAAAAGGAATTACTAATGTAAAAACAGTGGTTTTATTTATATATGTTTATATATAAATATATGCAGTGGCCCCTAGAGACAAAACACATACAAACTCCAAAACACATTTCTAGCGTTAACTGAACTTCCTTAACAGAGCTACCTAGATCACTTAAATTACACAATTGAAAGCATATGTGTATTGTTTGTGTATTTATACACAAGCACTCATATATATTCAAATAATTAAAAAAAAAAGTTCATTTACCTGTTACTACCACACACCAAATCCGGTCGTTGGTACTTGCTAGCTTGCGTAGCCACCAGAGACGGGCAGTAACGCGTTACTTGTGATTGTGATTGTTGCTTAGAGTGAGCCACATCTCTGACCACAGTGTGCTCGCCAGGTTTTTTCAGTAGGCCACAGCAAGACATGAAAATACATTTGCAGAAGAGAATTAATAATACATCAGAAAGATGAAACATAAGCACATAGTCACAATAAACAACTGAGAAGCTCAAATGCTTGACAGCAAGCGAGATGACAACATCAAGCTATATCTCATTTGGACTACAAGAATTAGGTAATTAGATTTACATGCTTGGGCACCATACAGTAGCGTTACTTGTAACGCGTTACTGTAATCTGATTACTTTTTTAGGGTAACGAGTAAAGTAAGGGATTACTATCGCAAAAACGGTAATTAGATTACCGTTACTTTCCTGTAGGAACACTGCCTTACTGCCGTACTAAAACCGTGATTTTTTTTCAAGAATGTCTCATGACAGTGAGGTAAGCAAGCGCAACTTTCCTGACAACAGCTGTGTGCAGATCAACAATGGATAATATATCAAGTATGGGAGAGAGTATGAGCGTGCAGCGTTTAAAGCGTGGAAGTACTGACCTTACTTTGAGTTTGATTCCATAAAAAGTGACAAAAACATTAGTGTCCGTTGTGCGTGGGAAGAAAACTTCTTTTTACAGCGAAAAAAAACAACAACCCCTAAACAAGCTCTGAGTGCGTAACAATGTAATGGGAAATTCACAGAGAAACTTGCGGATTCTTCCACTGACCGCTGCAGCACACCTGCACCAGGGTAAACCTCCGCCTATGCTTTACAGGTGAAAATAGAGCAAAAGGACTGCTAGTCTTTGACTTCTTTATTTTCTGCTGTGTTTTACTTGCATCTATTTGAAAGACTGAGTGTAAACACAAAGAATATTTTATTTTATGTGCTGGAATGTGTAGAAAATAGGTTTAAATGTTAAACTAATTTCTTCAAGTCAGAGAATGTTGCATATAATTAAATCTTTACTTGATGCATAAAGTTAAAAGATTAAAACTGATAAAACAAGTTAAAAAAAAGAGACTTTTCCATTTGATTACATTTTGTATGATAGATTATGCAGAAAAAGTAGAATTGGGCTGAAAGATCTATCGCTTTATCACCTATTCAGGTTGTAAATCGTGTTTTTAAAAACAAAAATTAACTAAGTAATCAATTACTTTTGAAAATAAGTAATCAGTAAAGTAACGGGATTACTTTTTGGGGGAAGTAATCAGTAATTAGTTACTGATTACTTTTTTCAAGTAACTTGACCAACACTGGTAGCCACTAGGTAACAAAAGCTCAACACTGTGCCTAGCATCCTGGAGCACTTCTGTTGTCTTTTGTACGTGATTTGTCTCTATGGGCCACCGTAAATATACTTTTATTTATTCACGCCACATGAAATGTAATAAATAAATCATATAATACTAAAACCAACTATTCACATTTCAACTTTTAACTATTTAATTTTTTTTTTAATTTTAAATTGAAGCGGAAAAAAAGTGCGAGAGAGAGGGCGAGAGAAAGGTAAAGAAAACCCAATGGCTCCCGTCGTTCACGTCAAAGTCCCGGCTCTAAGAGCCATTTCGTTCGCGACCGACACATCACTACTGCACACATATGAAAATTAGACCACTGAGAAGCCACACAATGACTTTCTGTTGTATGGGTGTTTCTTTCTCAGTCTGTTTTGCAGTGGTGATTATGTGGAACACACACGAAACACTGAAGTGAGGAGGGGTTTTTTTCTCTCATTTTCATTGGTCAGAATACTTTTTATAAAATAAAAGTAATAGCTTTGATTTAAGTCAGTTTTTCATTAGAAGGCTAAAGCCATGTGGTAGCTAGCTTAAAATGCTTGTCAAGTGGTTAGTTGGATGCTTGTCTCACTGGTCCCGGATAAGAAAAGGAGAAAATGGGTCGCTGATGCTAAAAAGACAATTCAGGATACCACAGATTTTTCCCAAGGAAGGAACAAGGAAGGAAGACTAAGAAGACGAGAGAGAACAGTCCTCTGATGATGAGGAGTGTTTTTGCCTGGTTTGTGTTGGGCTATACACCAACAGCTGGCCCAAGGAGGCATTGCTTCCATGTGTTGTCTGCCAAAACTGGGCTTGTGAAGATTCATGTTTTTGTCACTGGTTATATTAACTATGACAGTTTTATCACTTTATGATGATGACAAGCTTGAACTTATTCCTGTACACCTAGGTTTTTAAGTTGGGACTTTCTTTATTAAAGATTTTTTGGTTTGCTTCTTTTTTATTTTTGTGTTTTGTGTCTTCACTTTACTGGGACAGCTTCTGTTTCTACTTGTGACTCTAATTATACATCAGGGTTTTGATTTCTTTTTAATGTTCCTGTCCCTTCTATCCCTTTCCCCCTGATTTGCCTTAGTGTTAAATAGCCCAGTCTCTCTTTATCCTTTGTTGTGGTGTCTGCGTTTGTGCCTTGCTCCTGGTTATGTTCCTTTTATCACCCTGGTGCGCTCCATGCCACTTTGTTGTTTACTTGTTGTATTTTTGGATACCTCTTCATCCTGCAATAAAGCTTTGCTATATTTTATTTCTGCACATTGGAGTCTGTGGAGTCTGTGTTTAGGTCCTCAACCTGCAAAATATGACGACTTTTCCTCAGCCTGTGATTTTGAGACTCAGCTACATCACTAGCATTTCAGTCCTTACCACTCTCAAGACTGTACATTGAAACTTTGTATTTTGAACAACCAGACTGAACATTGAATATTTATCATGTCCGTTCATTGGTCCAGCCCACCTAAGGTCAAAGTGGGCAGTATTTGGCCCACACACAGTAAAATGAGTTTGACATCCCTGTTTTATAAATTGAAAACAATTGGCAACATTTTTGCTGTTTCAAATATGTATTTGTGTCTCCACATGAGATTAAATTTGCTGAAGGTGCTTTTAATCAAGAAATTAAGGCCTGGGATTGAGAAGTAGAAACTAAGACAAAATTAATAATATAATCAAAACATGGACAGCATGGCCCTAGTAGCATGCTTCCTTTAATCTGGGATTAAAGTTGATTTAGGGCAGACATGAGCAATGACATCTTAAAGAATCATGCACGTGCAGCTCGGTTTACTCACATGTGATCCCACAGCTGTTAGACAGCTGGGCAGAAACATCTCGCCTGTGCCCTCTAGAGGTCATCATCTTCCAAAATATGAGAAAAGCCAGCAAGTGAGCTATCTGCAGCTGTTTATGTTGGATATTTTGCATTTATGGAAAAGCAACAAAATAACATTAATATACTTTGAACCTTAGACTTATCCTGTTTGGGATAAGGTGCATAAAAACCTTCTGCATGCGACACGGCTGAGTTGCTTGACAAAAGTATGTGGAAAAACATGCTGACAGTATAATTATTATGTGTGATTTCATGATTCTCATTATGTTTGAAGAAAAAGACAGCCATGCTTTAAGGTTAAAAAAGTGTTGTCTCAATTTATTCACACTCCATCACACACAAAACATGTTTCCCCTTCCTTTTTACCTTTATACCTACACATCCTTACATAAAATCATGTTGATATATGTATTTGTGTGTGTGTGTGTGTGTGTTTAGACTACATGGAGTTATTTGTTAGGATGGAAAGAGAGAGAGCTGTTTGATGTGAGGTGTTCAGATTAAGGTGTTGTGTTGTGGAGCATTCACGGGGAGGCTGGTTAAACTTTTACCTGCACGGTTAACTAATCAGAGTTTCATTTGTGTCAGGTCAGGAAGGGTGTAAAGTGGAGTCACACAGAAACAGCTCACCGCACACCAATGTGCTTTCATGCGCACGCAAGTCAAATAGTGTTACAGGTTCACCATCCTGACGCAGGTCATCTGACATGGCGGTCACGAGTGGACTTGTGTTTATGCTGATCATGTTTTTGGATAAGCTGCCATCGACAAACTCAAAAGGTACTGTGATATTTGACGTCTCTTTATACAACATATGCTTATGTGTAATTTATTCTAATAATTGAAAAATAAGAAAGTCAAAGCCACAGGAAGAGCAGTGTGTGAATTTAACGTGAGGTTAATGTAATTTAAAGGTGACTCTGCAGTGTGTTGGTAATCAGTGCGAAGGAAATAAGCAATGCACTGTAGCGGCCGACTTGTTAAAATTATACCACTACGTCATGTGTCACTGGTGTTGTGTTTGTGCAGCAACAGTGCTTTGAACAATGGGCAGCTTTTGCAGATAGCATCATTTTTGCCTTTAAGTTTCCACAGCAGCTGTAAACACAGCTGTGTGCGTCCCTGATACCCTGAAAGTGTTACTGTGACAGCTGCACACATCTCAGGGTTACTCATTAGGCAGAGGGGATGTGAAAATGTTAGCAAAAAAATCTTGATTCCAGTCAAACACACAGCTTACATGTTATCAGTAATAAAAGAGATAAGGTTAGAAATCGTTTCAGTTGTTCTGATAGAAAATTGGATTTTATTAACCCAGATTCATGTTGTGAAAAATAGAATCGCATCAGTCAATGGGTGTAAAAGTGAAGGATTTCTAATTGTGACATACAATCATTTTTTAACGTCCATCATCAAATGATTCATCCAAACAAAGCAATACAAATGTGGTGGGGAGATCAGTGAGAATCAAGAACAGAAAACTAAGTTTAATCCAGTGGGCCATTATTTATAAATAAAGTTTAGTGTTAATTGCTGATTCATTCGTGACAATAACTTTGCTTTTTTACAGTCTTACTACCAGATGCCAATGTCACTTGCATCTTCCACGATGACTGCATCCTGCCCTGTAGCTTCAGACCCACAGGCACAGTGGTCATCCACTGGTACAAGCAGCAAATCCCTGTCCACAGTTACTACTACAACAAGGACCAGTTTGGACTCCAGAACAAGCACTTCAGTGGAAGGACAGCCTTGTTCAACTCCCACATCCCTCACGGCAATGCCTCTCTGCTCCTCAGAAGGGTCAAAGTTCAAGACAAAGGCAGATACAAATGCTACACGAGCACACGAAAGGGCAACCAGGAGTTGTTTGTCAACCTGGAGGTGAAAGGTCAGTCCAGTATGATGCATTTGTAACATTTATAATACAGAATATCAGACATTTAACCCAACTGTTTATGATTTTTTTGTGTGTGTGGCTTTTTTTTTTTTTTTTTTACTAATAAAGCTTTGAGCAGTAAAGTGGCAATGAGTGCATCCATTCATGAATTGCCCTCAGGCTCCTGACAACAAGGTGGAACATTTGTTCTACTTTTTTCCACTACAGTCCAGCAGACTGGCTTTTACATGTCCTAATGGAAAAGCATTCAGAAAGCAAACACCTAAACTGTTAGAAGCTGATATCTTGCGCTTCAGCTGTTGTCATAGTGATCATTTCACTAATCATTTCAGAAAATAGTTAGAAAAGGTGTTTTTACACAATACACATATTGTATGAATGTTTTTACGTTTTAATTTTAACCTGTATAAAAATACATAAGAATTAGTTACCAAATTTCAAGCATATGCAGCACATGCGATCTTATTTAACTCATTATGTGTTGTTATTTTTTAACACATCTATTCTCAGTGTTGCACCTTTCTAGTAAGCTGAGCACTCAAGACTAATTCAGCCAATCACACACACACACGCACACATACAGCACTTTTATCTATGCCTAAGTGCTTTTTCTAACATTCACACACATTTTGATGGATGCATCCAGGGTAGCTGGGGTTCAGTATCTTGCACAAGGATATTTCTGCATGCAAACTGGAGGATTCAGAGATCGAGATACTGGCTTACCGTCTGGTAGACCCTGTGCTCAAAAACCTGTGCTCTGAAGTGACATATTGTCTTTTTTTGTCACTGAAATATTGAATTTTTCTGGCATGAGGATAAGAAAAACAGTCTCCACCCAATGAGTAGATTTGTAAGATTGTTGCATTTTAACAGCATTTCTAGCAAATCCTCACAGCACCCTGATGCCAAAAATATAATGTAAAATTTGTGTGCTATTATATCTCTTGAGTACCAACATGTTCATTAAATACAGCATATTCTAGCTGCTCCATAGGCTGTACATAAAATTGACTTTATACAAAGTATAAATAAAATAGTATAGACTGCCCACAGGAGAAATAGTGAACCACAGAATTGAAATGCAGCAGAAAAGCACCACTTTCAAGATTTGCTTGAAAGAGAATCTCTCCTAAATGCCAGCACTGGTGCGGAGAAAGTGCACATTACTAAGTGTGAACATGAAAAACACTAGTTTTACTGTTGACAATACTGAACTGTAAAATGGAACTTTCTTGTTGCACAAACTGAATCAGGCTGCCATTAAAGCCACACTTTTATCTTTTCTGCTTTCCTTCCAGCACTGATCCAGTCTGTGATCGTGGAGATAACCGACGAGATGGTCACTTGCTCCTCTCAGAATATCTACCCCATTCCTCAGGTAGCGTGGGCCACAGATCCCCCTTCTGCACAAGAAGCTCTCGAAAATTCCACAACCAAAACCACAGACCACAAGGGTCTGTTCACTGTGGAAAGCATGCTAAGGATTCTGGGTAATGTCTCCAATTACACTTACTTTTGCTCAGTCATATCAGCTGACAAAACCCAGATTTGGACTGCCTCTCGGAAAAACCAAGGTGCAGTTTGGTTCCATACTAATACAGATTTCATGAACAGGATTATTTATGACTTAAATGTGCTAAAAAAATGTGTGCAAACTATTTTTCAGAGGATATAACACAGGAAGAGGGTTACGCTCTGTCCATCCCATGCATCGCTCCTCACAGTCTCCAGAATTTTTCCCTCACCTGGACCTTTGACTCATCCAACGACCCCATAGTTATCTTGAGATATGACCACAGAACCAGACACAGCTTTAACCTGTGGGAAGGCGAAGCAGAGCTGGACCAGGACCTACTTCTTCTTGGGGATGGATCTCTTGTGCTTTTCAAACCACAAAGTGAAGAACACTCTGGGACTTACACCTGCAGCTTCTCAGGCCTGCAGAGCAGACACATCATTCAGACCAGAGTAAACATCACTGTAGCATCAATAAGTGAGTTTTCTTTTATATTATTTCTCAATTAAAGAAAAAAAATTGTTCTCTAAAAGAAATGTGCATTGCAGGTTTGGATGAACACAGTGTGCAGAGGTCCTGGTGGTGCACAGTGGCTTCTGCAGCTTTTGTCCTGATCACTGTTATTGTAGCTCTCCCTCAGTGTGTAAGGCAAAAAGGTACGTGAGTTATGCAATTATTAAAATTCGTATGTGCAACACTGCCATAATTCTGTTAAGCCTGTTAATTATTTTTATTTCTCATGGTTGTTTGTTTACATTAGGGGAAAAAAGCTAAATGCTTTTTATCGGTAAAAGCTGTTTACAAGTAAAACTTCACTGGATTTTCATCTCAGTTTTTATGTGAATGATTCCACTGACAGTATGAGAGTGATACAAAACGAACAAATGAAGATAAAGAGAAAAGATGGTGGTAGAATTACGACTTCCAGGGGGAAAGAAAAGTATTCAAAAACTGCTCTTTGATCGCTGATCTCTGATCTTTATGTCTGTTGGTTAAATTCTACACAATATTACACAAAACAACACAAAAAAGGTTTGATATAGCTTATCAACTAACATTAGAAATTGGTAGCGGTCAAGCGTGTCTGATGCATTATTTCCCGTTCCTGATACAGCAATGGAGAGCAGAACAGACTCACATAGGTGTAATGGAACAGACCCTGTTGAAGCTGCACATCACAAAGGTCTGAACACTGCTGCTTCATGCATAATCCGACACGATGGCGCTGATCGTAACAGAGAACCAGCGCAATCGGATGCGCAGGATGAACTTTTAAGGAGTGTGCCAAATGTAGATGAAGACTCTAGTGTGACTTCACTGCCAGACACTAAAGAAGAAGAAGATGAAGAAGAAACACCTTTGGACGGGAGTGATGGGCTACAACCCAGTAACCTGCAGAGGGATGGATTTGAAAATACTAAGCCTGTACTTTCTATACCATAAAAATCAAGTGCATTTACCAACTGTGATCCATGTTAGTGTTTGGAAATCAATGAGCATCAAGTGGTGGAGCAACACACACACACACGCACACGCACACACACACACACACACACACACACAGAAAGGTGATCCAGATCAAACTGGTAAAATTCAGCATGTGTCTGGTCATATTATCATCTTCATATAGTACCTGAATCATGCTGTCTAAACTATGATTGAACTTTGAGTTTGTGCTTTTTTCCCCTTTGGCTTTAAAATAAAACAAAGTGCCTATACTGGGCTCACCTTTGTCTGGCTTTTGATTTATTCTACATATCATCACCAAAACATACAAGCTCCATGTCCAAAAAAGTTGGGATGCTGTGTAAACACAGTTTACCATGCCATCCACAAATGCAGGAAAAAGCTCTAGCATGCAAATATGTGAACTCGGTCAAAGCTCAACTAAAATAGACTAAGGTGGAGAGCTGGTCGGTGGTCAGCTGAAAACGAAAATTTAAATTCACTTGCAAACATGGACGCAGTGTTCTCTGGGCTAAGACGAGAGACAATCTGTCTTGCGATCAGTATTCAGTTCCTGCATCTGTGACCTATGGAGGCAGATTAATGCCTGTGAAACTGGCAGCTGCTGGAAAGCCATCATCAATGCCGAAAGGTATGTACAGGTTTTAGAAAATATGCTCCCGTCCAGATGATTTCTGGTGCTGAACTGGCATACAAGCAGTCATAATCTTTCACCAGCTGGAAACATTTAGCATTGACTAAAATACAACATAGAAGACCCAAGGCTGTTGATAAAAGAAGAGTGGATGCTTTTCAAAATAACATTGTTTCTTAAAATGGTGCATTTCCTAAGTTTAAACATTTAATGTTTTCTATGTTTGATTGGGACTCAAATACAGTTTTGTGAGTTTTGAAAATCATCCTGAAGTTGGGACTCAGGGTTGTATACAAGTATTAAATATACTGGTTATTTACGAGACCAACAGAATTCTGTGTCTGTGCAGACGGTGGACTTGAGCTTGATTTGTGTTATGGTCGTATTGCAATATAAACATGGACATGATTTAATTGTTTGCATTGTACAAATGTCACACTGCCTAAAGACGTCTGGACAACCCGCCTTCATTACACCACAGCCACTTAATTATAAGCTTGGTGGCACAACAAAGACAAGCGTCTTGTTTTGCGGTTTCAATCGGACCTTAAACCAATTTTCGAATTAAATGGACGTTTTCCATCTAGATAAGCAACCCAAACAGCTGTGATGTGGGTCACTTTAGGGCCCACATCCTGCTGCTCAGATTAACTTTACTCGGGTCACTCCACAGAGTGGTTGTGGGAGGGTTTCATTTTTTCATTAGCGGTTGCACAAACTCCTCTGAGTAAATCTACATTGTGCAGTTTTAGCATGTCAAAGTGTGTGATGGTTGAGATGGCAGGCTGGGGGTTTGCCAGCAGGCCAAATGACAGATTTATTTATTTACTACAGCATTAGATATCCAAGATATGGGGTTTGTAGAGAATAGGCAACTAGAATGAACTTTTCTATAAACATTTGTTGTTGGTTTCTTTATATATTTGTGAAATTGGAACAAAATAAAAGATCAATAGGGCTGATTGATATTTCCTAAGAAACCAAGCTTAAGTGAATCAAATCGCTGCTTCTTATTCGCCGAAACATGTGAGACTTTTTCACGTTATGACTCAGACCTCCCAAAAATTACCAGAGATGATCATACACCCACTCCCACAATCTGACACCAACTTCTTCCCTACTTTTTCCACAGCTTAGACTCCACAGAATGCCTTCATGCATGAGTTCAGTCTATAGTAAAAAAGAAAAAATGCTTACGCACACACACGTATACACACAGAGCCTGATGGAAATCTTTGTATGGTTACTTTAAATCATACCTTTCTTTTGGACAGGAAGTGCCTTGTCATTCCACTGCTCTATGACAATAACATTTCTTTGCTAGTAATAAACTTGAAAGTTGTTTTTTTGTTTTTGTTTTTAATGAGGCCCCTTTAAAGATTTACATGTGTCATTGCACTTTCCTGAAACTTTAAAGAATGCACGAGAGAGGGAGAGAGAAAGAGGCAGACAGACTTGCGAGTGTGCGTGTGCACTTTTAAGACAAAGACCCCGCCACAGTATCTGGAAGTAATCATCTCGTCCCGGCTGCGCTACACTCACAACCCCCTCCCTATGATGTAACCGGAGTTTTTATGCATGATGGTTCGGGATGGTTTTCAGTGAGTTTTAGGGGATTTCTTTTGGAAAAAAAACAACGACCATTTCATTCATTCGGGTCCCTGAAACTGCTGCTTCACTCTGTAGCCCACATTTTCTCATTGAATACCAAGATAAAATGTATGGAAGTGTTTCCCACCACCAGGAATGAGATTATACAAACAGCAATTAAATCAGTAGGTATGCTCTGTGTTGCAGAATGGGTTTTTCACCCTTTGCCTGCACAGTTAGTTG
This sequence comes from Rhamphochromis longiceps, assembly GCF_057381845.1. Classification (NCBI taxonomy): domain Eukaryota; kingdom Metazoa; phylum Chordata; class Actinopteri; order Cichliformes; family Cichlidae; genus Rhamphochromis; species Rhamphochromis longiceps. Next base: position 15,982,125 of record NC_140566.1, on the reverse strand, counting down.
GGGAGGGGGAGTGAGGTTGGCCCCGTTTCAAGCATAGCAATGGGGCCTCCTCCCGCCTCCACATACTGCTGAAACAACAATCTAGGAGTCAACATTTTTTTTCTTTGTAACTCTTTTCTTTTTTGGAAAACGCACACTATGAAAAACCTCCTCTGTCTGAAAACCTAATGTCTAATTTTCTGTAAGCAGAAGGCCAGAGACCACTGGCAGGACATTTAATTAGTTTTACTTTGAAAGTGGAGAATCAGCACCACCACGTGACAAACGCAGCCTTGCAGTAATTCACTCAGAGTCCACGATGGAATAATGAAAACATGATATTAATAATCACTGTGAGGTCAGAGGTCAGAAACAGCTAGAGTCACTTCTGTCATCCCTCCTTGCTCATCAGCAATTCTCTATCTAACCAGAGAGGGGCAGCAACCGCGTCTGATGCTCGAAAGTAAACACACACTCCCCCCCCCCCCCCCCCCCCCTCCCCCCCACCTCTCCCTCTCTCCTGTGGAGGAGGATTTCAGCGGAGAGTTGAGGGTGGGAGGGGAGAGGGTCTCCAGCCTGGTCCTTTGTCATGGAAAGACTTTAGTGTGCTGTTTTAGAGAGAGAGAGAGGGATTGAGTGGACTTCAGCTTCATCACTAAAAGATCCTATAAGTATGTAACGGGGACAGAAAGCAAAGGTCAGTCGCTTTTCTTTTCTTTTCCTTCAAATTTCGCTTCAGCAGATGCCAAACTGGCTGGTCGGTACAAAGAGTGATGCTCCTGGAAAGTCAGGCGGCTGTGTCAGACTTAAGGTTGCGCGTTGTTTCTGTTTGTTGTACATCTGTCTGCGTCTGTGCTTTTACATGCTTGGAATAAATAAACGTGTAAAGAAAAATAACTCTTGTAGGCTAAAAAAAAAGTTTATCTTTATTAACTTAACGTTGCCAGAAAATGCTGCCGCTATTCAAAGAAAGTAGATGACAAAAACAGCAGTGGTTATCAGCAAGTTTCCAGACTACTCACCACAATCCCTGTAGGTACAGTGCGCTGTGAAATCAGGACATTTTAATGATTTTTTTTTTTATCATAGCAAAAAATAAAAAATACAATCAAATCTTCTTTTTATATTACCTTAACCTCAAAGTTAATGCTTTGGTTTGCTGGTCAGAAAACTTTGAAGATTTCCTATATGTTAAAACACGTATTCTACGTTATATTCTGGCTCTTTGTAGACCCTCTAATTAGATGAAAATTAAACTAATTGTTAACTGCATGGGATTTCCCTTCACTTTTTTCCCTTGCATGGGAATAAAAATGACTGAGGCATAAGGCGACGGCAATTTCAGCACGTTAGGGCCTTAAAAAGCAGTGTGAAAGTATTCCTTTCCTTGTTGCCACACATTAGATGAAAGCCAGCTTATCAGTGGTCATTCCTCAAACTGTTTACATCTCCTTGTGTGTTTATGATCTGCACCTCCCTGCTGGCCTGCAGCCCGAGTAATGCAGTAAAAACTCATGCTCTTGACACGAGACAGTTTTTCTTTTAGGTCTGGAGAATGAACTCATACTGATTGATTGTGTCACTGTGTAAAAGGATACCCTGTTTCCTGTAGGCTCACTCTCCCTCTTCCTCCAGACAGCAGGAGCAGAAAATCTTGGATCAGCCATCTCTGTCTCACTCTGTGTCTGTGCGTGTGGATACAGGAAACGTCTGACTCTTTAAAATCCCTCGATAGTATCACCAGAACCAATAACATCCTTACTTTTCTGTGATCTTTGTGAGTTATGACCTGGAGCTAGGGGATTTGAAGATGGATTTCTTTCTTTTATTTAACATATTTTATTTTTGCCTTCCTTTTTCTTTTCCTCAGAGGAGAGCGCACATCTTTATCCCCCACTCCACCCCACTGGAAAAGCATGAGATTGAGGGCTGTGTGATTATGTTTATATAATTATCCAATCTACTCATTAATTAGCCAATTAAATGTTTTTTCAAAGACATGTCAAAACCTATAATCCATCAAATTTTTTACTTCTTTTTTTTTTTTTTTTTTTTGATTTTGTGCATTCAGCATGAAGTGAGTCTGGACTTCAAACTGTGTGTGAATGACTGGTCATGAGTCTGTGGCTGAAACACTGATTAAGACGCAGGGCACTGCTTTTCAGATTTGGTTTTTATTGGTGACAGAGGGCCAGACATAAAAACTTTCCTCTAGACCTGTTTTAATACTCAAGTCTTTAGGAAAGTTTTTATACGTCCTTATTTTCTGGCATTTTGAAGGATAAGTTAGCAGAGTGGTGACTTATTCTGTGGAATTTGTATTTTTTACGTGAAATATTAAAGATACAGTCCCTCCAACCTTAAAAAATGTAAATAATTTCAACCTGTGGAGCTCAGTTATTGCTTTAGCTGGTTAATTTTGGAGTTATCAGTTGCTATCAGGCCAAGGGGGGGAAAAAATTAAATAAATAAATAATTCACACACATTTTGCAAGCAGGAACTATTTTCTCTTTTACCAAAATACAGCCACCGTCCATATTATTCAGCAGAAGAAAGCACGTTGAGAGTGATAAGGTGTCGTGTTGCACATTAGCCATTCAGCCAAGCTTTCCTTTTAATGGATAGATGTGGGTGGCAGAAAGAAAAAAAAAAGAAAGTCTCCATGATTTAGTAGCTCATCCGGTTCATGCTCGGTGGAAAGTCACAGGTTAAGTAATTTAAGAAGTCCATAAAGAAAGTGGTAAGTTTTGTTGTCATTGGTTACCCAAACCCTCATATCAGGACAAATAAATCATCATTAAAGTTTGACCAATTTTCTAGGAGGACTGACCGATGGATGATGGACACCTCGCTCTCATTTAAGCCTGATAGTAACAATCTGATATTGTTTACATGATATTGTTTACAGTAAAGTTTCTTGAGCTTTTTGAGTAGCTGGGTCCTGATTTCTTATGTGAACACCAAAAGACATTTCTATAGCCAACATCTCCAAAACTGGAAACTTACTCAAAAACAATTTAGATAAATAAACAGCAGTAAAAGCCATAGAAAAATATGCAAAGTATCTAACACAAGGAAGAATCTGGTTTATAGTAAATTCCTGTTTTTTATTTTTTTAGGTTTTTCATTGATGTATATTGATTGCCTCTCCTTTCATGCACAGGACAAAGCTAAATCAATGTGATGAAGAGCATGCTTCCCCAAAGGAGTGCTGTCGCCACACTGGGCTACAGCTCAGGTAAAACAACAACTGTATCATATTACTGATTACTACAATTACATTATTCAGAAGCGACACTAACAGGAAATGACATCATACAATTACATTTAATATTTATTACATGCCATTTGAATGGAATATGTTTCCACCTTTACGGAGAGAACAGAGTCGGCTGAATCACAATAAAGTGGACTATGAGTATTTGGTTAGCTTTCCTGGAGCAGCTCCGTGTCTTTCCAGTCCATCCTCAAAGCTTCTGGGTTTCACTTAAAATGATATCTGAGTAAATGTGCATTGTGGAGCAGACGTCTGGACTATAATTTAGACACTGATCTACTGGAAAAAATGCTGAGAATTTTATTTGAGTCTAAAGAGCGCAGTCATACTGCAGCTATTCATGCAGGGAGAGCTCACACGAGAAGCAGTGCACTTCACTATTTATTTCATTTTGCAGGAGTTATGAACATTCTTTCATCTCAAACAAACTCCCTAATATTTTGTATATTCAACGTCCGGTCACCCATGACTCAAGAACCACCCCCCTGGCACAGATATTTTGGGTGTCCTCTTGCTGCCGAGACTATGATGTATTCTGGCTGGTCTTGGTCCACCAGCATTCTTCCATTTTTAGAAGAAACTTAACCACTGATTGAGCCAGTGTTTGTATTGGGCTCAGAACTGTATGAGAGTACATTCTTTGCTGGTTTCTCTACCCCCCACTTACTCAGCACATATGTGATAGCCCTTCTTTTAAGCTGAGCTGCTGTTTATTGTATTGAAGTACTTAAACTAACTTGACTGCCTTATGTAGGCCAAAAATAGACTGGCTTTCATGGTCTCTCAATTTTCACTTTTTTGCAGACTGTGTGAAGATTGAGCACAGCAGTGGCGGCTCAGTGGCTGGCACGATGCTGAGGGGCTCCCGCTCGAAAGCCGAGCTACAGGAACTCATGGAGACGCTGCAGCGCAGGAAGAGCGCTCTGGAGGCTAGTCTGAGGGCAGCAGAGTGCAGCCGCAAGTACTTGAGTACATCTGTAGGAACCCAGCCCACCAGGCCGCTGTCGATCCTCAGTAACACAGATCGTCCCCCTTCTGCCGCTAGAAACATCTCTTACATGACCAGCAACAGCGTGCCGCCGTCACCTCGCCAAGGTGATCGCCAGCTAAGCTCTAATGGCTTGCTCCGTCACTCCCAGGCTCGCCACCAATCCCAAGACAGCTTGCTTCTCTCAAATGGAAGCTCTATGGTCTCCCCTTATGGGGAGTCCATACCACGTTCTCCCAGGGTCAAAAGCGGAGCAGCCAGTATGCCATCCAGCCCCAGAATGACCCGCAGGCTCTACTCACAGGGCAAAGCTTCAGGAGACTCCCGTCAGAGGAAGTACTCCACGGGCTCCCTCAACAGCCTGGGTATGCACAGCCGTTCTCTGCCACGGCTTCACAATGCAGCAGATCCACCTGCGCTGTCACTGCCGTTACGCCACTCAGTAGGTTCCCACCGAGTGGTCTCTGCAGGAAACCGGCGCAGTCTCTCCTCTCTGGAGCAGCCTCCAGATGTGACAGTACCAGCCAGCATGCCCAGCACACCCAGGAGAGCTAGCCTGGCCTCTCTGAGCTCTATGGGAGTAGAGATTGATGGGACGGGGTTAGATCTGGGCATCGGAGAGAGGAGGTTGTCCTTTGGGAAGAGTGGTTTGAGTCCGGGACAACGGGTGGGCAGCATCACCTCTCTGAATGGCAAAGAGGAGCTCAAAGACTACCACCAGCATCAGAGAGATGAGCGACTCAGGGAGCAGAAAGTGCAGAGATTAGTGAGTTCTTTTTACCCAAATTTGTGCACTTTTATTTCACTTTAACAATTTATTCATACACCTGTCTGAAAATGTAATCAGTTCAATATTTTCCTAGAATAATTTTAACCAAATATCAATCAATTATCTGCAGGAATGCCAGCGTCTAGAGACCATCTTAAACCTGTGCACTGAGTTGGGACAGGTAGCGAGAGAGCCAGCGGGATCAGCTGTTTCTGACCTGCAGAAGATCAATAAGGAGCTGGAGAAGCTGCAGGTGTCGGACGATGACTCAGTGTTCTCCGACTCTCCGAGCAGCACAGCTCAAGAGAGCTGCTTTGGAGCCAAAGCCAGAGACTTCCAACTCTCTGAGGAGCAGCAGGCCAGCCAGCGTCAGCAGAGCGGCTATAGAGAGGCCAGATCCCACTCACCTGCTATCAGTCTCAACAGCAGTGCACCCTCGCCTTCTATGCATCACAGAGCCAAAGTAAGTCCAAAGAACCCGTTCTCTTTTATAAGCACAAGTTTAGGAAAAAGAAATAATATAATCTAGAAAATGATGGTATCAACTGAAGTATTCAGAAAGAATAAATCTACTTGTTGTTGTGCAGTTTTCATTATTATTCTTGAAGTATCTTGTAGTTTGTAACATGTATGATGGAGTTCAGTGGTACAGTTTTGTCCTTCTAGTAGTCAGGAGGTCGGAAGAGTCTGAGAGAAAAACTACTGGAATTTTCTAAGGAGAAATTTACATAAATAAGAAAAGACTTCCTTTGTTTTTTGGTTGTATGGAGTCATACAAACTGTGGGGGTTACCCCACAATGATATAAAGTTAATGTCACATTGCCTACAGTGGATGAACATCCAAAGTCTAATTTGCAGTCAGCATCATATCCACACTTTAATGAGACGCTGCATGAATATTCTGAAAAACTATATTGATTCAGGTGTAGTTATAGCTTTTGTCTACTTCTGCTACACTTACACACTAAGTGTAAGCAGATTTCACTGTTTCCCAGTGGTAAATATTAATGAGGTTGTGAAGCAGGGCTGGGAACTTGTATTTTCCCATCGGGCCTCATGAGAAACTGAGAGTCTTGTGGCTGCCGCACCAATAAGCTGGACTCAGTTCTGCTAAGTATTAATTTGATCTCTTTATAAGTTTATTGATGTAGCCCCCCACAGCAATCCCAGTTTGGGAAAATTAATTTCCCACCTTGGCAGTAAGGTAATTTATTTTTCTCATAAATCTAGGACTTGAATGTCAGGGAGATGTTTCTTGCAAATTTACTGCTGTAATTTGGTAAATTTGGTAAGTTTTTTTCTTTGAATCTCCATTACTTTTAAGCGTGCTTCCTGGTGTTACTCCACAACTAGCCTTTGGAGTTAAGGCTTTTAGCTAACAAGTTAGCAAACAGTTATCTATCAAGCATAGAGGGAGCTAAATTTAGGGTATTTTTCTGGTCTCTTGAATTTTTAAGTTTAAAAGTGCATCTTTTTTGGCATCTCATCTCCTAAATATGTGAATATTTATATTGAACTACATGTTTATCTGTTACTTGCTAACGCTACTTCTTTGCTAACTTTGTTGCTAAGCCTATAGCTTACTGAAGGTTTATTAGAAATAGCTTCAGAACCTAAAGTAGCACTGTTGGTTGGCAAAAGGCCTTTTTAACCAGTTGGAAGACTCGTTCATGCCCCTGGTACATTTGAACTTAAAAGCTCATCTTCTCAGTAACTGTAACCACACAATGAAAGGTGAGAGAGCTCTCCCTCCCTCATCTCCCTTCGGCTTAATTTTAAAGCACACTGGGTGGCTGTAGCTCAGGCGGTAGAGCAGGTCATCTACTGACCGGAAGGTTGGTGGTTCGATTCCTGGCTTACCCCTAGTCTGCATGCCAAATATCCTTGGGCAAGATATTAACCCCAAATTGCTCTCCGATGCATCCATCGGAGTGTGAATGTTACTTAGAACAATGTGCTTGGATGAATGCACAAGTTGTGTAAAGTGCTTTGAGTGCTGAAGAGTAGAAAAGCGCTATATAAGAACCAGTCCATTTACCATTCACTATATTTACCTGTTATCAAAATTGATCACTTGCTTTAAAAATTTGTCACTTGGTGAAAAGAGAAAAATTGTATTACTTTATACTAACAGAATAAACTAACAAGTTCTTGCAGGTTGTTGATGTAATAATGAGTGATACATTTGGACAAGGATCCTAAAGCTATTTATCTTTACCCTGGTTACTTCCTAGATGACTTTCACAGTGACTGAGGAGCGAACACACACTTCTGTGGAATGCAGTTAATCTGACTCCTGATTGCTTGTTTATCTTTGTCCGTTTATATATCAGTGCTTTTTTTTTCAATCCAAGTTTTCCCATCCCACATTTCCTCCAAACTTCAGTTAAAACCTTGTTTTAAAGTTTTCTAGAGAGACCAAATATTTGTATTTGAACTCTGTTGAAAGAGTACATAAAGAAATGAGGGGTGGGTCAAAGTTTTGAGCTGCCACCCATTTCTTTATGTTTTGCTTCCACAGAGCCAGACTCGCTTGTAATATTTAAAGTTGTCTCGAGCTGTTTTGAATAGTTCTCCAGGGTTTCTCAACTTTGAACACTGAACTCTGAGCTTTGAATGTCCTTCAAGAAGTGTGGAGAACTTTTCCTCTGTTTTTGCCTTATGTCTGTACTATATTTCTATATGCCATATGTTTGCAGACATTTCTGCACCTATTTCCCATTTTACTAGCAACGTATATAGAAATAGGTAAGTGGATCAAGACCAACATGCACAGTACTGCATGACAAAATTGTGTCAGAGCTTTAAAAAATGATGTGTGCAGTCCCCCAAACTTTAAGGAAGGATAATTATAACAACTATTAGGCATTCTATTATAACTACTGTAAGTGTGTGCTGATAGTTTCAGTTTATGTTTATGTGGGTTGTTCAGACATAAACAGAGAAATCACAGTTACGCACAATCTTCTCACAGCTTTGATTTTTTCTCTCACTACTATTTTATAAATGTGTTGCAAACTAATAACCAGATGAACATGTTTAAGGTACAAATATAAAAGAAATCAAATATATCAAATACTGGAGTTTAGGCTCCCAGCCAGACCACTAGGCCAGTTTCTTTTCCACTCTCGAGCAGCAACAACCTAGGGTTGTGTCTGGTTTTAATGAAGAAGTCCTAGTTTTGTTTCAGTCATTCAAATTGTTGGGGGGGAGAGACAGGAAATGACTTTATCCCACAGAGCATTAGCATGCGCATATGTGTGTGTGTGAGTGTGTGTGCGCAGCTCTGTGCAGTTGTGTGATTGGAAGAATGCTAGTGTATATGTGTGGCAGAGCCATGCGTTTTTCCAGATGTTTTGAACTTTCTGCTGAGGATAAATGGATGGAAGATGTTCCAAAAAAATGTAATTATAATTAACCCAGGTAATGTAGCAGATCCAGCTGTCATGTAAACACACGGTTATAAAATTAGGTTTCCAAGTTGATGCTATTATTTTCTGCTATGTATCAGTCGTGACAGAGGTTTACAGACTCCAAATACCCTCTCTGCCATCTCCTGCATTCCTCAGAGCTTTGTGTGCAGTGAAAAGAGAGCACTCACAACCCATCTGGAAAACTAGAGCTGTTGTTCACATGAGCATCTGTCCAGAGAAAAAAATCAACATAGGTCCTTAAGGGAAGAATACCTGATATTACTGATATTACAGGATGTCTCGAATACACCTACATATGACTGTGAATGAGTGTTTGCAGGGTGGTGGTCGATGGTGCAGTATGTGGGAGTGCTTTAGCATGAGTGGTGGTGAAGTGCACTGATAGAGATTTCCATTACGGCCAGCGGAAAAGAATCCCTGCTGTCACTGATCCAGCTTGGATGAGTTAAAACAGCAGCTGCTGTCGTCTAATTCAATAAAACCTGATTCTGCACGGAGGCAAAGTATATCAGCATAATTTACACAGCAAAAAGAGAGCTGTTGTTTTTTGTGTAATTGCATAAAGTCTCTTTTTCCATTTGATCGGGGACCTTTGTTTGTATATTTGTACTTACACAATGCGCAGCCTCCTGGAGAGCCGAGCATTTATCTGCGTTCCTGATGTCGTTACAGGCTTTGGAGAGCGTGCAGCTGAAACAGGAAGTAACGCACATAGAGGAAGAAAGAATCCAAGTTTTGAATAACATAGAAGAGCTCGAGCAGAAGATCAAAGACCTGGACAACCAGATGGAGGAGTCTCTTCGAGAGGTAGACGGCACAGTGCAGCACAAACACGAATAGTTTGTTCTTCATTTTAAAATATTTAGCTAATCCGCTTTTCTGGAGATGAAAGAACCTTTCAGACGAAGACATGTGCACATATAATACTCCTTTTGATTGCTCTATACACATATAATACTCTATTTAATTGCTGGAGTGTTGATGGAGCAGCATGACAATACGGGATATATCCATGGAGGTCGACTGCAGGGTACTTTTAGTTGGGAGGACACATGTTTTAATTCTATACAAGCAGGTAAATGAATCTTAAATAAAAGTGTTAGGTGTTTGTGAGACTCAGTGAGAATTAAAAACTGGTGACTTTATAACTGCTGGATGGTCAGGGTCACAGATAGAGATGGAAAACACCCTGCTGTGGGCTTTTCTACATTTAAAACTAGGTGTTATTAAGAAAAGCTCATTGGAAAGTATCAATGGAAGAGTAATCATTGCTGATTAGAAATAATAAAGTTGTAAGTTAACTCAGGCTCCACAGATTAAAAACTGATGAAGCGAGCATCATGCTGAAATCCTGCGAATGTCCTATTCGGTGCACTAGTCCAAAAATGAGTCCAAAGGGATATTGTCACCCTTGCGTTGCTACTTCTTGCAGATGGAGGTGGAGTGTGCTCTGCTGGAAGGAGAACAAGAGTCGGAGATGGCCCAGCTGCAGAGGGATAAGGAGCTTCTGGAGCAGCTCAAGGGAAAAATTCACAATGTTGAGAAAATGAACCACACTGAGAAGTCACAGGTAAAAATGACAAGAAATGCAGTGAATTATTTCCTAGGGTTAGGTTTGTTATGAAATCTGAGAAGTATTTTTCTAGTATTCCACTAATTAGGATTTCAGTATACTGAGCTAAAAAACAACAACTATACTTTGTATATTCATAGATTTCTGTTAAGGCAGTTTACCCAAAGTTTTACTCTTTCACATGGTTTGAATTTTTATGTTTCCTGGTTGCTCCTCAGGAGACTGAGGAGCAGTCAAAAAGTTTGGAGGACTTGGAGTTTCAGAAGCTGGAGAGAGAAATTAAGCAGGACGAGGAAAAAGAGAATCAGGGCCAAGAGCTGCTGCGAGAGATCGCAGACTGTCAGCGCCTTACTGTCACCCGCAAGGTACAACATGCGAAGTTATAGAAGTGTGCATGCTGCATGTGGTGCATGTATAACTCACCCGACATCGTAACACCCTAACCTGTATTTTTCTTCAGTAACTTTAATAACTGGAGCACTGTGGCAGAATTAATCCTAACAAGATGTTAAACTTAACTCAGATCTTTAGGGTGTGCAATTTTTAAGTCTGGCCTACACAGGAATATGGACACTATCAAATAGCACGGCTTCTTTAAAAAAAAACATTTTATATAATTTTTCTAGAGGGACTCTGTTACAGATATTATATACACATAATGAATAGTGACTTTAAAAAGTGCATTTTTACACAATGGAAGGTAAAAAGCAAACATGTTTTTTAGTGATGATTGTAAATTTGCTTTTTTTTCTGTATTTTTGTTGAATTTACTACACTGTGGTCTGTTGTCATTAATCTTACTGCAGGTTTTGCATGAAAATAAAGCTTCAAAATTATGAGATTTGCAGCACAAAGCATGAACTAATTGCAGGAAACCATCAATGGTAAGCATGCAATGCTTAAGGCCAACTGAACACTTTTTTTTATTGAGTATCAAAACCCAGAAAGGGCACAGGAACTGGGTAAAGATATTTGCTTATAAAGAGGGTGTAGTATATCCCAGAAACTGAACTGCCTTTATTAGAATTTTCTGCCTTACTTTCTCAATATCTCTGCATTGCTTTTTATTTTTACCGCGTTGTTCTGCCTCGCGCTTTGTGAACGCTGACATATGTAATGTGTACTAATGCTGCGCTCCTTATTTCTCACAGGAAAGACTCATGACGCTCAAGAAACAGTCATCTCAGATTACTTTACAGGCTCAGCAGGAACGGGAGAATTTCCAGAGAGAGAAGAACAATTTGCTCGTCATGCTTCAGAAGGTTTGAAAATTCTCTGAATGTTACAATTGTAAACACAGCCTTCGGTTTTATTTACTTAAAGAGTGCCTCATGTCTGCAGGAGAGAGAGAAATTGGTGTCTTTGGAAGGAAAGTATGCAGAGCTGTCTGAGGGGCAGACCTTCGCTAACAATCCTGTGGCCTTCAAAGAGGTAGGAGTCAGTGGCACAAACAGTGCAGCTTTAGGTTTTTAATATTAAAAATCCTATTTCTCCTTTTCATTGCTCTGATTTCTGTGCAGCACTTGCACACTCTGAAGGAAAGACGGAGAAGCAGCAAGGAAAATTCATCACATCCAAATGACAGTCAACCTCATAAAAGGAGCCAGCAGCTGCTCACCACTTATGGCAGATCCCTCGGACGCACGCTTCCTCCAAAGGTCTTTAGGTTTTTTCAGAAAATCTGAGCAGACGGAAAAGGTTGGCTCAAACTGGAAGTTAATGCTTGCTCCCTCAGTCTGCTATGTTAAAGAGCACTTAGCGTGTCGACTTTTTAAAACATTTGCAGTGGTACTTTCAAAATGATTGTGCTCATGGAGATTCTGGCCTGCAGATGCTTTGCCCTAGTTATTTGTTTATCCCTTGAGAATGATCCACCCAAACAGGAATTCTCAGTTTCAGTCTGGGTTGCAACATCCATCCAGCTCATGAAGTTTGCATTTCTGTAAATGTTGAAGAATGAATAGAATAGAATTCAACTTTATTGTCATTGCACATGCACAGGTACAGGGCAACGAAATGCAGTTTGCATCCATCCAGAAGTGCTTTAGTGATATAGATATATTACAATATATATTAGCAATAATATAGATATGTAAGTATATTACAGAAATGGGTCTATTATGGTATGTTATAATGTACACGGTATGAAGTATGTTGTAAATATTCTATAACTATAGGTATGTACAGGCTGTAGTGAGTACAAGCTATGTACAGGATATGAACAGGAAATAAAAATATGAAAAACTATACAGAATATGAAATAAATAACTTTACAGAAATCTGAGATATACAGCTATACAATGCAGTCCTAAACAGCACGTGTGCTCTTGTTTCCCCTCTCAGCCTCACCTTCCTTTGTCCCAAAGCTCAAGCTGTGGCAGTGTCATCCCACAAGGCTTCTGCTTCTCCCCTCGGGAGGTGAACCTTCGCCGCTTGCCCAAGAGTGAGTCACACTGTCCCGTCTCATCTGTGTCAACCTCTTGGTAGTAGTTGTAGTAGTAGATCGGCTCTGCTCCTGGGGCTGTATGACTGTGAGGTCAGGAAATGCTGTGGTCCTTTGAAAATCTGTGTCACTGCACAAAGCAAGATACATTTAGTCTAAAACTGATGTTAAAAAAAACACAGAACAGAAACGCTACATTATACAAGAAAGAAAATTGGGATTTTTAGCTTTGCTTGTTTCAAATCAAGAAACAAATGCAAATCTCTTTAATGAAAAAACCGAAATTACAGCATTTTTGCAATTTTTTGCATCAAGACAGTGATAAAATAATCATAAGATGCAGTCTGTCTGCTCTCAGTTTGCCTTTGAATGGGGTCGAGTTGGCAGTTATGGCACATCAAAAATTGTAAATATGTTACACTTACTACCTACATTCTGCCAGAACCTCATAGATTTGAAAAAGAAATTCATCTACAAGTAGTGATGGGGACAGGTTAACTATAAAAGGACTCAGGAGCTCAGCAAGCTTGCTTTTATATAGGAATATAACCAGAATACAACGAGTTGAGCCAAGTGCAATACTGCAACGATACGTCACAGACAAGCTGCACTCATCAGCACAGACTGACTTAGATTGATTGCAACGTGCTGGCAATCTGTCTGCATTTACAAATTAGACAGCAATTATTTGCAAGCCTTTGCCAAACTGTCTGAGAATGATTACAGGCAGTCTGAGTCAGACCACATTTGTTAGGTTACCACCAGGTAACCTGTGCAATTGCCTATTTTTACTCTGATTACTCTGTTTTTATAAGACCTAATCCTGTTTGGCCATGTAGTTAATGCATTGCAGCTCTTTGGATGTGATTTTGTCTGTTAACAAACATGTGTCCTGATGGTATTTTCAGTTTGTTATTTTAATATTTTCTTCTGTCAGCAGGCAACAGCCACGCACAAGTAAATGAAGACAGGCAAAGACAGAGTGATTTTTGCAACAGGTTGGTCTCTGAGCCCAACGTCTTCCTGGACTCTTTCTCTTACCCGGACAACAGCCAGACGTCAGACACCATCAGCGTGGACAGCTCTGACAGCCTGGAAACCAGCTTCTCTGCCTGCTCCCCAGACAACATCTCAAGGTTAGAGACAGGAAACACGATGAGCTACACATCAAAGGAAGTTTCTTCTTTCTTTGATAGTCTATTTGTTACTGACAGCTTGTATTTTCCATTTATTATCAGTGCCAGTACCTCCAATATGGCAAAGATTGAAGAGATGGAGCGTTTGCTCCGCGAGGCCCAGGCCGAGAAGCTGAGACTCCTCGAGCATCGAGTACTGAGCCAAATCTAACCTAAATTGTAACCTTGCATGTCGGATGTGTGCATTTTATTATAAATGTAATTTACTTACATGTGCAGGAGCGGGAGATGGAGATACGCAGGCAGGCTCTGGAGGAGGAGAGGAGAAGAAGAGAGGAACTGGAGAAACGGCTGCAAGAGGAAACAAGCAGGAGACAGAAGCTTGTGGAGAGAGAGGTGAAGCTCAGAGAGAAGCAGAGATCACAGGTATTCATAAAAACTCACGAGAAGATGTTGAAATCCAATCTGTAGTTCACATTAGCTTTGTGTAACTACATTTCAGATAAAGACGAGTAAAATGTCTACTTTCATCTAATTTTATCGCAGTCCCGACTGTTGACAAGATACCACCCAGTAAGAAAAGACGACTTTGATCTTCACGGCCACATTGAAGCAGCCGGACACAACCCAGACGCCTGCTTCCATCTGGCCATCACTGACAAAACCTGTCGCGGGTTCCTCGTCAAAATGGGAGGAAAGATCAAGACGTGGAAGAAGCGCTGGTTTGTCTTTGACCACAATCGCAGGACACTCACTTACTATGCAGGTGAGTATCTTTCTTTTACGTCTCTACTTTGATGTGCAGCTTTTTTGGTGCGACAAAGTTGCTGCAGCAATGGCTGCTAACTTTGAGCTACGCTAGGATACTTTGACACAGCAGTTCTGTTTATACTCCCGGCTGCAGACAAACACGAGACCAAGATGAAAGGCGTCATTTACTTCCAAGCCATAGAGGAGGTGTACTATGACCATTTAAAGAATGCACACAAAGTGAGTCCGTTTACATGCGTGTGTTTGTGTATCCGTGGCATTTTACCACGTGGCATTGTATAGTATTGACACCTGTTTGTCCTTTTTTTCTCCTCCCCCTCTCCTTTACTCTATATTATTTGACTTTTTTCTCAAAAATGACATTCACTTACACACACAAGAGCCCCAACCCCTCGCTGACCTTCAGTGTGAAGACCCACGATCGGGTGTACTACATGGTGGCTCCGTCCCCTGAAGCCATGCGTATCTGGATGGATGTTATTGTAACCGGTGCTGAAGGACACATGCACTTCATGGTCTAACAGAGCTACAATTATTGTTTGCTAGGTTACCTAAAAAAATTTAAGCTTCAGTTTACACTTGAAGTTGTCTACAAATGAGCTTGAGCATAACTTCTGCTCAAATACAGACTTTGTAATGTAATCTTGTATAAGTAGATCAAAAGAAGTGGCATGATAGTTTCATAATCAAGCTGTTTACTTCTTTCAGCACTTAAAACTGTAGCTGTTGCATTTTCCAGTTTTTCTTTCCGCAGTACGCTCTTCCTGTTTAATCAGCTACCCTTCTAAACTGCGGTACACCCTAATGCTGCTTCACTACAGATGTATGGCTGTCCAACAGCTTCCTGTAAACTGTGGCCACCTCTTGCTTTCTTCCACCTGCAGTCTGGTTGCACTCGCCTTTAGTCAGACTGAAATTTTTTTCCTCTGAATGTCGACTCTGATGTATTACTTCGATATCGTCACTAATATTCAATTATTAGCATACTGCATTTTAAAGCCAGTCACTTTGAATGCTGCTGCCAGCGTAAGCTCACTTATGCTTACGTGTGGGTCACTTCCATTTAAACGAACAAACCATTTTTCTTCACACATGCAAATTAAATTTGTGAAGGATTATCGTACGCACTTTGTGACTTTATTGTTTTAAGTTATTAGCAGTTTTAGGCAAATATTTGACTCCTAGAGGCAGAAAATGACCACAGTGCAGTTAGATTCCTCTGTCTGTAGCTGTGGCTGCAGGCCTGACGTGAATGAAGCCATGTCGTGCAGCGGTGATGCTGTATGTGCTGCATCACCCACGTTCCTCACACCTTTCATATCTGCATTTTCACCAGCAGAGGTCCTCAGCGAGCCCTCAGACTGGAATGACGTAATCTGCTCTGGCCAAAGTCACTTAGTATATATGAGTAATTATTGAAAGCTTTAATAATCTACATGTTCAATCTAATCTGTTTACTTGTAAAGCCTAGTTTATCGTGCTAAAACAAATGACAGAGGTTGTCATCTAGAAAGCAAAACGATTTTTTTAATGTGTTTAATATTTGACGTATTCTCTGGCTGTGTTTGATAATCAAAGATCACTGTCACACCAGGTGACGAGCTGTCGGGTTACAGACTGCAGGGCTCACTGTAGAGTGCAGATCAGGCTGCAGAGCTGACAGTGTTGCAGGTGAAGTTGTTGCTTTTTTGGTTGATGTCTCTCTGTGACCAGAGGCGTTTGCCAGGTAAACATCTCATCCTTGTGCTGTTGTGCACTGTGTGAAACATAAGCCTTGAAACCCCCGAAATTACTGCATTTATATATACATATATACATCTATATTTTTGAATACACTTCATATTTTATATTTTGTTTATAAACAGTAACTCTATGCTACAGATTTTTATACTCAACGTGTGTGATAAATAAATAATTCTGATCATCAGTCGTATTGTTAAAGGTATATCATTTCTTGTGTCGCTACAGTACATGCAGCTTACACAGTAATGAGCATGTGAACCAAACTGATAAGAAACCAAAAAAGTGAATGGTTTTCAAATACAAAGGAGATTTAGAAAAGGCAAACAAATGAAACATGTGTATTGCAATTAGCACCTGTAAATAAATACATAAAGGAACAAATATGAGAAGATAATATTGGAACACAACACAGCTGTTGCAGATATACTGCTAATGCCTCCAGAATGTCACTTAAAGTTCAGAAATTGTGCCATAAATTTTTTTTGGTGCTAAAAAAAATAATTATATAGGATATAAAATATTATATTCCACTAAATAACTTAGTGTAATTCAATTTTAAACCTTATAGCATCTAATAACTGGTCTTATGTGCTGTTCATGTGCTCATTAACGCACTCATGTTTGAAACCCCGCCTTCCAATACCACAGCCTTTTATTGGTTGACCTAGTGGGGTTGGCATGGAAACAAAGAATGAAGCATGCTAAATTAGGTTCTAAAGAGGCACGTAGCCTCTCCAGAGGCAGAAACAGACACACAAACACAGACACGCCACAGAAAGCCAGGTTGGCCTCGGTGCATTATGGCTGCTGTAGTTTGTGTTAAATAATTGGGGCGGGGGGGCCTGTCTTCAGAGATAGCGAGACTGTGTGCACGGAAACAGACAAAACAATCTGTATAAACACTGCGGAGACAGATCATACAACATAGCATAAAAGTATTTTCCACTAACACACACGCACACCGTTGTTGCGCGGTGCTCTCGGCTGTTATCGTTCTCACTTACAGTATGAAATCCAGACTGCTGGATAATCATGTGAATGGATGCTGACACAAAGCAGCATTCACGTACACAGGATCTCACCAGTGTTTTCCAGTGATGGAGAGCATAATGTCGTTATTACCTTGTGGCACAGTGCGAGCCTGCAACTCAATACCTCCTCAGACAGACGTGATTATAAATCTACAGACATTTATTTGAGTGTTTACATCTCAGTGTGCAGGTGTTATGCCAGGAAGCAAACATGTGTTGGCTCAGGGCCTTAGGGAGCAACTGTTCCTTTCTCAGGGAGACGTGTTGCCCTGGATAGCCTGCATCGACACCTGATGTGGTGCAATCCTCGTGTTTTTCTCTTCTCGGCCTGCGCCCTCTGGCTTTCAAAATCAAACAGAGGTCTTTTTGTGTCACCTCTGCAATCCTCATTTTGTAAATCAAAAGAACATTCAGGCTTTGCTCCCTCTTCGTAACGCAACAGTCCTCTTAACATCATCCCATGACTCAGATCAGTTTCCCATCCTTAACCTGGGGTTTTAACTTCATCTGCTATTAACCAGTCAAATTTTTCTTGCATTTTCTGTCTCCGTGCAACATTAATAAATGATCTTTGTTGCTCATTCCTCCTTTTTGTTTGGTAATAAAATTATCAGCAGTGATATTAAACTCCAAAGCAAATCATCAACTCAGTCAGAGTGGAATCATTCAGCATGTCCATTAGGTATGTTTTTACACTAAGAATAGCAATGACACACATTCCCAGACCCTTTTCCCTTTGATAATAAGGTAGGCTATGCATGTTAAGCGTTTTCCCTCGCAGCTGATTGGCCTGGCTCAGCTGGCATTCATGTGCTCACTATTCAGGTCAGTGAGCTTGGAGTGTGGATGACGCTGGAATGATGTGTCTGTGAGGACAAGCTGAGACTTGGCTGCATGTAAGATGGTGAAGATCAGTCAGGGAAAATATATAATATTACTCCTTCTCTTTGCTCTGATTCTTAGCCTTTACTTATATTTCAGATTTACATGTTCCTTCCATATAATCCGAGTTATTTGCAGGCATGTGTTCGTATCTCCCCATGTTAAAACTACAACAGTATGAAAAACGGTGTGCAGTTCACAACTTAGACAGATCCCACATGTTAGGTACTCATATTGTTTTATTGATTAAATAGGAAACAGGACAACATAGATGAGTCTCTACACAGAGATGCTGTTCTCATCCGAGTATAACTGGGACATGAATAAAGATGTGCCAGTTCATGAGCTGGAGATCTCATCCCACCATCCTTTCTGTCCACAATGCCATTTTTAATGGCTGCTCTCCACTGTCAATTTCATTGCGAGGAGTAATTTCCACTCTTTCAAACCACAGCCCCTCCCATAGTTCACAGTGAGATCTGAGTATGTTACATATGAGCAGGTGGACACACGGGCGCTGTACAGTTCAACATATTGTGCAAAAACTTCATGGCATGTTTTTTTTCTGCTACATACATCCAGAGAAAGGTGTGGAATGTAAAATTTGGTTGTTGCATTTATCTATAGAGCTCCTGCGGTTCATCTCCTGGCATAAATAAAAGGTAAAGGGATTGGTTATTATCAAAGAGACTTGCTGAAAAGAAAGACAAAAAAGACTTGAAGGTTCCTACAAAAAGTGGGAGTAACAAAAGTTAAAAGTACTGTAGAAAAGACTGAAAAAATTCTGACAGTCTGTAGGAAAAGCACCCTCAAAAAGGCACTCGCCCATGTTGAAAGGGTGTGTGTGTGTGTGTGTGAGAGAGAGAGAGACAGACTGTGTTCCTATGACCTTTTATCTCGCTCATCCTTTGTTACCGATGCTGCTTTGTGTTCAGGTGTGACCCCGAACCTTTCCTGAGTGCATGTCTAGGGTGGCTCAGCACCAAAGAGCCGGGCTTGTTGCTTCAGCTGCCCACGGGGATGTTTTGTGCTTGAGTGCTGTCAGTTTCCTTGACTCTGTTCTTGTTGCTTATGAAGTAGTGAAGCCAAGAGATGACAGAAAGACCAGCCAGGGTTTACAGTATAGAATGCAAAGTTTAAAAAATCGTGATGTTGGAAAAAAGTTGCAGTCAGAGCAGTAATCTGCAGTCGACTGATTCAATCCACTGTCTTATTTCCTTATCTGGGCGCTGCCACCTGTGGCTGCAGGTTTAGTACCAGCTCTGCGGACAGGAACCTTGGACACGGGTATCTTAGTGCGAGGGGGTTCTTTAGTCTGAGGGACTTGGGAGGCAGAGTGAGTCTGTGCACCGTGCTTCACGGGGATCTTTGAATCACGCGCTGAACTGGTGAGAACTTTCTGGTGTTGGGGGTGCTGACTGTCCTCCTGGGTGTGTTTTGAGGTGGCTTCTGCAGCACTGATTTTATCTTTGTTTCCTGCATCATGTGAGTTAAAATGGGGTCTTTCTTCTTCTAGCACGGGTGTGGGCGGATTTCTGTTTGATTCCTCATCAGCATGTTGCTGGCTGTCCCGGACAGGTAGCCTGCCCACTCTGCTTCCTCCCACGACAGGGATTTTGCTCAGCCCTGATGCTTTGGCTTGTGTTCTCTTTTCTCTGGGGGGCTCTTGGAGGCTTGTTCGCGACTCCTTATGTGGTTCTTCGGTTTTACACGGTGCAGTCTTCACACCCTCCCCATTTGTGCCATTTGGACTAGCCAATTGGCTATCCACTGTTGCTAGTCCACTTCCACTAGACTTAGCAGAGGCTGGAGCTTCACTTGGCTGAGGTTTAGGGGTAGGAGGAAGAGAAGTGACAGGGCAAGGAGCACCAGGAGGTACAGGGTGGGCTTTTGGCTGAGAAACTGGAATCTGACCAGAAGTAGAAAGTGGTTTGGCTACAGAAATTGGGGCAGGAGAGTCAGAAGATACAGAAACTGGGATTTTAGCCAGGGCAGGTGGGGGTTTTGATTGAAAAACCTCCTGTTGGGCTGGAGCAGATGGATCTTTACATGCAGATGCTGGGATTTGAACAGGGGTGGGAGGGGGTTTGGATTGAGGGACTTCTTTTTGAGCTGGAGCGGCCAGATCTTTATATACAGTAACTGGGGGCTGAGCTGGGGCAGGAGGGGTTTTAGATTGAGGACCCTCCATCTGAGCTGGAGCAGGCTGATCTTTACAGACAGAAAGTGGGACTTGAACAGGGGCAGGAGGGGTTTTAGATTGGGAAATTTGCGGTTGAGCAGGAGCAGGTTGATCTTTAGATAAAGAAACTGGAATATGACCCAGAGCAGTAGATGCTGTAGAAACTGCTGCATGAGTAGCAAGTGCTGGAATTGGTGTGAGAGTAGGGGGCGTTTTATCTAACAAGACCGAGGCAGAGGTGGGTTTAGTCGCAGGAGGAAGCTTAGCTGAAGAAACTGAAGCTGGAGTTGTTATAGATGCAGGGCTGGGTTGGGTTTTAGCTGTGGGAGGACAGATATCAGGAGCAGTTACATGTGAGGGAGGGCTTTTATTTTGTTCTGTGAGGGTGGAGGTGAGTGTAGGCTTGAAAAGGGCCCCAGATGCAGAGGCTGAGGTTGCAGCTGATGTGGGAGCTGCTGTTTTAGAGAGAGTACCCGGGTCAGGAGAAGATGGTTTTGTTGTAACTGTGCAGGCTGGTGATGCTGTCACTGGGGTTTTAGAGTCTACTGTAACTGAGATTAGAGAAGGTTTGCAGGAAGTGCTAATTGAATTTGACTTAGCAGGGGGAGGCTGGGAGATAGCAACAGGGATGGGTGGGCTGTGGGTTATTGATGAGGGTTTGGTGGAGACGGGGGGTGAAGTAGCTACAAGACTGGGTTTACTTACAGAAGTAGTAGTTTGAGGAGGCAGTACAGTCTGTGAAGCCAGTTTGCTAGCTGTAGAGGTAAGAACTGGACTAAATGAGGGAGCCTTTACTACAGAGGCTGGGGTGTTTGGAGGAGCTGTGGTTGCTGTAGAGATGGACATCACTGTAGATTTACTTGTAATCACAAAGGAAGACGTTGGAGCTGAAAGGTTTGTTGAAGTTACAGGAAACGCTAAGGGTTTTGTTGTAGTTGGCGCCAGAGCTGTGATGGTTTTAGCGCTGACAGAAGGCTCAGAGGCTGGAGTAGAGTCTGAGCTCAGTTTGACTGAGGGAGTTGTCAGAATGGAAGATTTGGTGAAAGTTGTGGGGGTGGTGCTTGGCTTGGAAATGGGAGAAGAGGTTGTAGTTGCCTTCGACAGTGCAGTAAAGGGTTGGGGTGAAGTGGCAGTGGGGACGGCTACATGAGAAGGTTTTGCTGTGGAAGCAGTGCTGACTTTTGTGGGACTCAGCGGAGAGGAGATAGTGGGTTTGGAGAAGGGAGATGTGGATGTTGGCGTGACCTCAGTCACCACAGCGCTGATAGCACTGCTCGCTTTCCCCCACTCTGCTTCCACATCAGCCATGATGTCCCCACCCCCTGTGATGGAGTCAAAAGTCAGGAGAGACGAGATGTCCGCAAGCAACGAGCTCAGGCTGGTGTCCCCGGGCACCAGTGGTGGCTCATGGGTGGGCGACGGCGCTACATTTTCATGAGTTTTACTCACATTGCTTGTTGTTACCTGGGAAGTTGCAGTCTCTGGTGGGGATGGGGTTGCACTGTCCAGAGTTGTTGCACTCTTGACGTGCTCACGCCTCTCTGTTTCAGGGCTGTCCAGAGAGCGAGGCTGGGATTTGGGTGTGAGGGTGAGGTCCTCTTTGATGATTTCAACACTGTTGGCACGGGATGACATGAGGAGCGGACTAGGAGGGAGTTCCTCCTTCTCCTCTTTATCTTTCGATTTGAACTTAACATTTCCAAAGAGACCCTTCAGCCCACGACGCTGGCGACCCACTGGCTGGGACACGGTGTGGACTCGGCGGTCCCCCACTCCCCTCCTGCCACCCCTCAGCAGTGACAGGAAGCTGAGAGACTTGGCTGAGCTGGCTGAAGAAACTGAGTTGCGAGCAGGGGCGGCAGCCAGAACACCATCTTCGCCGAGTTGCTCCTCCTCTGCCTGCTCCTTCTCTGCCTCGCTCACCTCCTGTCCCTTTTCCTTGTCCGGCTCCTGCTCAGAATCTGGCGCAGGACTCTCTGATAATCCATCTAGTGTTTTGCTCCTGTGAACAGGTGACTTGTTGTTTCCATCTCCTTTGCTTCGAATAGAAAAGATGTTACCTGGCTTGCGTTTGCCAAACAGCTTGAATCCTTTTCTGATTTTTCCACTTGGCTGCGATTCACAAGGTGGGGGGTCCATGTTCTCCGTTTGTACGTCCATCTTCTCTCTGCGTCCCCCTTTTTGTTTTTGAATCCTCCTGTCAGCTGCTGCAGATTTTATTCCCCAGCCAGTGATGGAGCATTTATATCCAGACCTTTTTCTCCGTGTGTAGCCTTGCGCTACCTCCTCTGCTCTCAGTGTTTCTTTATCACTTGTCCGTATCCCTCCCTCCGTCTTTCTTTCCCATCCAGCCCTTTCTCCTCTATTTCTCCCTCAAAAGCCCCTCCCCTTTGGCTCATTTTTGTCTGGCTGCCCTCCCTGGTTGCCATAGCAACTGAGGGGCTAAGCAGCTTTCGTCAGCAATGCAGAGCCAGGGGCTGTCATCAACCCACCCTGAACATAGCTTTCTCTTCCTCTCTTCCTGTCTGATGACTCTGTTTATATAAACAGCAAAGACAAATGCTCCATTAATAGGGCCACATTTTCAATTCTCAATGATCTGGCTTTATATAAAACGTCTCATCCAGATTAGGGCAGCGCTACCTCTACATGCAGCCTAATAATTGGTTTGTGCTGTGGATTTGCCTTAATTCTAAATAAACTGGCCTTATTTCAATCATCTGCATCACCGCAACTCTCACCAGTCTGTTAAATGTGTCATGAAGCTGTGATTTATGAATAGAAATTGACGTCTATTAATAATAATAAAGAGCAATAATCTTAGAATATAATTAGCATATTATTTGCCTTTCTTTTTCTTTTCATCTAATGTGTTGGATATGTGTTCAAAAAGCATATTTGTAACACCTTTTAGAAAACATTGAACCAACTGTAATCCTTTTTTATTTTATTCATATTTTTTAGTGGTGGCTAATTTTTTAAGTTTTTTAAAATCCCACTGAAAACTCGGGCTTGTTGGTATGACCTTTTGAGCGTCTTGACAGAGTCACCACCAGATTTTTGAGATAGCGAGAAAAAGGGGGGCATTAAACTCTGTGAAGCAACTGCTAATTCAACATTTAAATCTGTGTGATGGCCCTGAGTTATATAGACCTGCATGCCTTTTCTAATTTGCAAATGATGTATATTTATGAGGGGGAACTTGTTATGTTTTAATTATCACCGGGTTAATGAATTTAGTTTGGGCGGGCAGAACTAGGGCGGCTCCTTGTGGCTGCTCGAGAAACAGCAGTAGAACGTACAGCAGCAAGTCTGAAAATAAAGCTGCTGTCTCATCCACATGCATTCTCTGGCCCGGATAAGTCTGTGTAAGTGGGTCAGCCTTCTTTGAAAAAATCTGGCTATTCTGAGCTGTGTTAAGATTCAGTGGGACGCTTAAAGATATATTCACTCAGGCTCACTCACTCAAAGGGAAGTATCTTAAATGCAGTGTTTGAAAAATTGTCATCGTCGTGAAAATGTCACTTAAATAGAGATGGTGTGACATCTGTTTTGCTCACAAGTACCTCTTTTCAAAGACAGTTTCATTAAAGTCTCTATTTTCTGCCTTAAGTCCTCAGTTTAGGTCTACGCAGACAGAAATGCAGAAATGAACTGAGTAATGCTTCAGCATTTATCTCCTTTGTTAAGCTAAAGGGGGAAAATAAACAAAAACATATGTCACTGTACACATCAAACACACGCAAACATTAGTTAACAAAATGAAAAAGTTGTTTTTATTCACTTCTCTCGAGGCCAATGTAAAACTCCCACCCTGTGCATTTGCCCCAGTGTGACAAAAAGCTCCAGTATTGTCTAAAAAAATGGTAAAACTTCTTTAAAAAAGAAACTGCATACAAAGATACACTGCATACATGTTTGCAGAGACTGATGACAAGAGAAGATTGATACTACTGACATTTCTTTATCATAAATGCGATATGAGGTGCATCTAATGGCCAAGAAAATGTCCTGCACAGCACTGTTTACATCTAATCATCTGCAAGAAACAACAATTCTACTATAAGTAATGTAAGTCAGTCAAATTAAGAGATTTTCCTTGTTGGTATTTCTGTCAGCATAACTTAAAACTTTCAGTACCCAGAATCTATCTATCTATTATCATGCATAAACATCAGAACTCAGAAAGAGATTGTACTTTTTCCATGGATATATGTCAAAGACAGGGCTGAAAGCAATGCAAAGGGTGCTTATGAATCCAGTAAAACGGAGGCATTTCTCTCTCCTTTCCTTAAATGAGGTAAAATGTTAGACTACTTTATGATCTCTTAACTTACATAATCATTTACATAGTTAAAGAGCAGTGATACACAGTGATTCACTGTCCTTTTTTAGACATCATGCTCCATGAGAGTAGCCTCTGGCAGCGCTGTGGTGTTCTCTTCACTGTCATGTGTCTCAACTGCCTCATATGTGCGGCGGTACAAAAACCGATTGACCAGGGTGATGATGAACATCTCCATGATCAGTATCTGCTGATTAAGCACTGCGGGACACACACACACACACACACAAAAACAACAATAAATCAGTGTTGGGTAGTTTCATTTCACATCAGTTGTGCATATCTGAAAGGCGTTTAGAAATGTTTCTTACTGGTTCCACGGGCTTGAGAACTTAATGGAGGAGCACAGGCGATGTTTCCGTACAAGGCCACGATGTTAACGATCGATGTCTGCAGCTGGCTCAACACAAGTGTTAACTAAGGATAAAAACAATGTAACATTTACACAGTGGTCATGCTGATTGTGTAGCATGTCTACTAGGCTGATTTTCACTGAAAGTTGGTGGACAGGCTGGTGAAGCACAGGCAAAGGATAACTCCATTAAATCTTGGTGCATGTTCCAGTCATTTTCTTTAAATATACGATTTAGGTCATGGCTGTTGGTATTGCATTATTGGCTTTGGCATTTGCAAAATACTAAGTTCAGTTCAGTTTTACAGGGAGAAACGTCTGAACCAAAGTCAGGGAGAGGCAGCCGTCTGCCACGACTGTAAGGGAAAGAGTGGAAAGCAGAGGGCGATAGATCCAATGACACACATGGGAGAGAGCCAGATTTGAGAAATTATTACTAGTTAATTAACTGCAGTAGTGGTGTATGATCTACCCAAAAAACACCAGAGCCCCGTACTATGACGCAAGTTCAGCATCCCCAGTGTAACTGTTCACCGAACCCTACATTAGCATTCAGGATAATTAGTCACGCAACGCTGGTTATGAGTTCAAGGGACGTTTAGGGAGCTGTTACACCATTTTCTGGAGAATGGATTGGTCATCAGGCAGTGATTTCATACCTGTTGATAGCTAATCTAGGACCTAAGCTGCTCTGAAGCCTTTTAGGTTCACGAGGTTGAGGTGATATACACAGGTAAGAAGTGAACCACCTTTGGAGTACGGAAAATCGAGGATTAACTCTGAAGTTATCCGAATAAGACAAACTCCCGCTTTGTAGTGCTGGTCTCTGGAGTTCAGTCAAATTTGTTGGTCACTTATGGGTTTTCTATGTTTTCACATTTTCAGCCTATCTGAGTTTTCACAATGTCAAAAGCATCCATGCTGGCATGGTATCCCTGTTCTCTGATAGAGGAAATTACCTTTTGATTTCTCTTCACAAATTGAGCGGATTAACTCATCACAAGAAAATTAGCTGTGTTAAGTCAGCTTCAGGAGTTACCCCCAACACATGTGAAGCACCTTAGCATCTGGTATTACAGCTGTTGACTCACTTGGTACATTGCATACTTTGGTATAATCCTGAGTGGGCGTAGATAGCGGTTCATGTTCATGAAGACAATGGCAACAGGCCAAAGGGAGATGATGGTTAGAACACCAACAAATAGGCTAATCCAAAGGGTTATACCATAGATTCCTAGCTGAAAAAAAAGAAACACACACACATTTATATGAATCTTATAGAAATATGTTTTAATTTAACGCACATCTATTTTAGTCCACTCAGATATGTAGAGAACCATTTCAAATACTTACATTAGTAGGATCATAGTTGCCATTGGTCCACAGTACTATAGACAGGACAGTGAACACCGTTTTCAGGATTGCATACTGAAGAGAGCCTAACTTCAGCAGGAATAACATTCGCCTGAACAAACCCAGTCCAGAGACAGACTAACATTACACATGTGTACCATGATAAGGTAATGTGCAGTCAATGCAGAATGACAGAATATATGATATGGAAATCTGACACAGGCTTGAGCTAGAGCCAGCGCAGTGATATGCAGACTCTCTTTACCTTGACATGGGGACGTCGGGTAAACATGGACAACAGCAGCAGCAGGGTCCTGTGCTGATCCAAAAGGGTTTACCAGAGAACTTCTCCAAAAAGGCATTGCTGCCACCCAACTCCTCAATCAACAGAAGCAAGATCTTGTAAATCACAACTGCAAAATAACTGTAAGGAAAGAGGTAACTCAACACACGTCTAAGATGTGCTGTTATGTATTGTTAATTATGCAAATCTCATAAAATATCAAATGAACGTAACCATCACAGGTAGAAAAATTCAAAAATGTATTTATAGTAGTGTGAAATGTGTGCCTGATCTAACCTGCTATGTTTGTGCAGGCAGCTAAAAATTCACAGTGGACAACTTGACTGAGACAAAGACCAGCTGTTAGAGCCACCAGCTTATAAGCTGCAAGTTGGTGGTTTGAGTCCCTGTTCAGATGTTGGCATCTGCTGACTGTTTTTGTACAGAATGCCTCACCAAAGTAAGCATTAGAAACAACTTGCATGATGGTAAATATAGATATAGATATATATGTTGATGCCAGGTTAATGCAAAGTATCCAAAAGTTCCATGCATCCAAATCCAGAAATTGAAGAAATCTGACCTGCATGGGAGGCCAAGCTTTTAATGTCCCAAACAAACATTAGCTACGTTTTTTCAATTAGCATAAATGCAACCACCAAGCCCTTTTGAAATAAGTAATAACTCAGCCACAGTAAAACAAACAAACAAAAAAGGATTAGGCTAATGGCTGTTTCTCAAGAGCAGGCTCACATCAGAAATGTGACGTATGGTGCTGCATGTTCATCTGGTCTGGATTTGTCCTGTTGCCTCAGGGACAGGACAGCTGGCTGTTTTTAATGCATTTATAAATTCTGCATTATATCAAAGATTCTTTCAAGCTAATGTGAGGCAATCTGAAATTTAAACTAAAAGCTGGTCTTTCAACAGGATAAAAATCTTTGCACACTAATACATCGACTAGGGAACAGATTAAAAACCCCAAAAGAAAGCAAGTGGGGAAGCCAAGTCGCAGCTCAGATTTCAATCTAACTTCCATGGAAGAAAAAGTCCGATGGAGACTAATTATGCCAAACACTATCAACAAGTTTCCAGTAAAGAGTTTACTTACTTTTCCCAAGGATCACATTAGATCAGCAGATACTTTTGTTGAACTAATGCTTGAAAAAAGTGTTTTAAAATGTTCAATTTTTCATATTTATCTGTTGGTGCCATTTCAGAGTGGATCAAATGGCTCAATGGCGTTTTCTTTTTCTCTGTTATTTTGTGCAAAGTGTGAGTTTTGACCCGTCATGTGTAATAATTCATTAAACTGTTAAACTGTAACAAAAAAAAAACAAAAACAAAAAAAAAACACTGACTACACTGGGAAATGTTTTGCAAGTGTAGTTAAAGGAAAACTCACCTGTTAGATGTCAGGTCTGTAATCATAAATGCCCTCGGGATCCACATAGCTAAGCATGACATGGTGGAAATGACCTGAAACGGTAAAATAGTTGTGTTTAAAAACATGCAGCTGCAACGCTTATAACGTTTGAAGACGTCTGTTAATGTACTGTGGCTTACTTTCTCCATTAACAAGTTGTTGAAACTTGTTAATGGTTGCGATCATATTTGTTTTACAATCAGTGGCATGTTATAAAACTTAAGCAGGCCTGAATACTCACTGGTGCTGCACCGTTTACCCAAATGACCAAGGTCTTCTTGGGGTAGGGTAGTTTTTTGTAAATATAGGCACACTGTTCCAGGTACACAAGCAGGGAGACACAGGACATCAAGGTGAGCATGAAGTACAGGCAATAGCCAAATGTATCTAGCTCTGATTAAAAAAGAACAATAGGAGACACATAGAAACAGCATGAATCAGACTTTCTTCAGGTTAAAATCTAAATGAATATAGTAGTGTGTATAACTTACGGTTGAGCATGTCAATAGCCAGCGGTCGACCCTTCAGACAAGCTGGATCAATGGTTCCATTTAGAGCTTCCATGGTAGGCAGACGCTTGTCTTAAAAAATAGACTAAAAATAGACTAACAAATATTAACAAGAGTAAAATTAAAAAAATATAAATAGTGTTGCAGTCATAAAAGTAAAACCTGCTTCCCCTTTACATTCCAGAGTCTTCAACACAGAGCTGAGTACCTAGCACTTAAGGGATTCTGAAGAAGTGAAGGTGGGATAAGAAGTGGCAGGCAACTTTATGAGAACGCATGAGCAATTGGTGATGCATTTATTCACAGGTTTAAGTGACTGTAATTAAAAAACACAAAGGTCAGAGTTTTAGTGAAAGGCTAAGATTCATTGTGCGTCAGGAAAAGTGAACTTTGGCAGGGTGTGTTATTTCCTTCTCAGTGCATAACGTGAGCTGTGAGCTATAGTTTTTGATTCTCGGCTAATTTACAGTATTTCGACGTTAAACTATTGCTTTAAAGGTTAGCTTTCATTACTTCAGTCTCAGTTTGGCTTTCTGGTGTGAAAGTTTAGGCTCAGCTATGGTCAGGTATGTTACGCAGAAATCTATGAAGCCATAGGAACATTTTATCTGAGCTTCTATCCAGTGCTCCAAAATGCAAAGTGATTCTTTTTTAACCTTTTCCACAGTACTATATATAATACTACTAAAGAAAGCCAGTACGGCATGAATGGGAGCAGAGAAAAACTAATGAGAAACGTTTAAAGTTGAAAATCCTACATAGGCTTTTCAAATCTATTACCTAGAAAAATTCCAGAGGGTTCAAATGTTGAGTTGTGAGACTATTTAACTTTATCTGTTATTCTGTTACAGAGAGGTGAATGGCACTGTGGTCGCTCAACTGTCTCTGGCTAATAATTGTCTAGTTTTTTTTCACCATGTCATCATATTTCTTTTGCAAGAAGGAAAAAAATGATGCTCACAATCTTGATTCATCTCGAATACACACATGCACACTTAATCAGAATCAGAATCAGAATCAGAATACTTTATTGATCCCTGGGGGAAATTATTTATTATAAAGAGTAAAATTGGGCTGGGTACGCATGAGCCAAGTGAGGAAACACTATAACAGGGAGCCGTCTGCACCGGGAGCCGGTCACAGACCTCCAGGCTGGGCACACAGCAGGAGGGAGGCAAAGAAGCCCCCCAGCCAGGCTGAGAGGACCCCCAGAGCCCCAGCAGCCATGGTCAATCACAGCCCCGGTGCAGAGAGCGCCCTCTGAGGAAACACTGAAGATATGACACAATAGGATATATACAGGGTAAAATAAATAAGAACGGGATACAATATAAATATAAATAGAGTAAGAAGATTAAAAAATGAATAAGAATAAAATCAATAAATATTAGGTAAAGCCTAAATTAATAATAGAATAACAGGATAGAATAAATAAGCATAAAATAAATAAACGTTAAGTAAAAGCTAAATTAAAAAGGTGGGTCTTACAGTAATCAATGCGACTGGTAATAAAAGCATGCATCAGCATCTCCGTGTTTGCCCGAGAGAGAATAGGGCGGACTCTGGCTATATTTTTTAGATGATAAAATCCAATTTTGGTTACATGTTTAATATGTGGGATAAAACCAAGCTCAGAGTCAAAAATAACACCCAGGTTTTTCACTTGTAGCGAAGGACATAGTGAAAATGCCTCTAATTTAGACAAGAGTTTCTCTCTCTGAGCCTCAGGACCGACGATTAAAACTTCAGTTTTGTCCTGGTTAAGCTGTAAAAAGTTTTCTGACATCCAAGATCTTATATCTAAAATACAGTTAAAAAGGGCATCCATTGGTCTGGTGTCATCAGGAGACACGGAGATGTACAGCTGCGTGTCATCAGCGTAACTGTGGAAGTTCACTCCATGCCTCTTGATGACACTGCCGAGAGGGAGCATATACAAATTAAAAAGTACAGGGCCTAGAACCGACCCTTGAGGCACACCACATGTCATTTCATGGATCTTAGAGGAGCATGTATCCATACTCACCATAAAAGTTCTGTCTGAGAGATAGGAAGTGAACCAGTTGTGTACAGCACCAGAGAGGCCCACCATGTGTTTCAGTCTGTTTAAAAGAATAGCGTGGTCTACTGTATCAAAGGCTGCGCTTAGATCCAGTAGCACCAGGACTGAGAGCTTTTGGGAGTCCCAGTTACATCTAAGATCATTTAAAACCTTTAGGAGAGCCGTCTCTGTGCTGTGATTCACCCTAAATCCAGACTGGAATATCTCCAGGATCTGTCTATCATTCAAAAAATCATTAATCTGAGTAAAAACAAGTTTTTCTAAGATTTTACTTAAAAATGGTAAGTTGGATACAGGTCTGTAGTTATTAAAATCATTACAATCCAAATTGCTCTTCTTCAGAAGGGGCCTCACCACCGCCGTTTTAAAGGCAACAGGGAAGACGCTCGACTGAAGAGAGCAATTCATCATGTATAAAAGCTCAGCTTCAAAAAATCCATAAAGTGTTTTAAGGAGTGAAGAGGGGATTGGATCTAAAAGACATGTGGTGGGTCTCACTGTGGAGAAAACTTTCTTAAGGTTCTCAGCATTAACCAGGACAAAGCTGTCCAGTGTCTCCTCAGGTACAATCGAGCCCTCAGATGTGTTTAAAATCATATCGCGATTAGATAAAATATCAGATCTGATGGCGCTGATTTTTCCCCTGAAGGGGTCTGCAAACTGCTCACAGAGTGAGTCTGTGGGGGTTCTTTGCTGTTAAAATCAGGGTTAAATAAATGATCTATGGTGGAAAAGAGGACCTTGGGATTATTTTTGTTATTGTTGGTTATTTTGGCGAAGTATGAATTTCTTGAATTCCTTAATGTATTATTGTACATTTTAAGTTGCTCGCAAAATATTTGATGGTTGATAGTATTTTTATTTTTCCTCCATCTCCTTTCTGCTGCCCTGCATTTTCTTTTGAGTTTTTTGACTTCTTCATTTCTCCAGGGTGATGCATGTTTTACGTTAATCTTTTTGGTGGTGAGTGGAGCAACGGAGTCAAGGCTTTTCTTCAGTTTGCTGTTAAAATGATTAAAAATTAAATTGCAGGGTGCAGGTAAAATCACAGGGGAGCATTCGTCTAAAACCCTGGTAAAATTTGCAGCCACTTCAGAGGTTAGATAGCGCCTCCTCACAGTTTGCACCGAGGTCTCCCGCTGAATAAAACCGGTGATGTTTAAAAACACACAGTAGTGGTCAGAGACAGCCAAGTCAACAACAGAGGACACGCTGGTGGACAGCCCATGGGTGATGACCAGGTCCAGAGTGTGTCCTCTGTTGTGAGTCGGCTGCATGACGTGCTGGGTAAAATCCAAACAGTGAAGAATGTTTAAGAATTCTTTTGATGCAGGGTCAGAAGGATTATCTATGTGCAGGTTAAAATCACCGGTTAAAATGATCATATTATATTTTGAATGTATGTTTGTTAAAAATTCTGAGAATTCCTTGATAAAAGCAGCGCTGTCTTTAGGTGGTCTATAAATTGTGACAGATAAAACTGGAGGGTTGCTGAAAACAATAGCATGGAATTCAAAAGTGGTAAAATGATCAAATAAAATTTGTTTGGTGGTGAGTGTGTTGTTGGCTAAAGATGCAGTCCCACCACCTCTCTTACCACTTCTAATAGAAAAAGAGAAATTAAAATTTGGTGGGAACAACTGGTGCATCCAAACCCAGCCATGTTTCAGTTAAAAATAAACAGTCAAGTTTATTATTTAAAATTAAATCATTAATAATAAAAGACTTGTTCAACAGAGAGCGGACATTTAAAAGTGCCATACTGATTGAGACTGGTGGATTTTTGACAAGCTTATGCTGTGTTTGTTGGTCTGTGATTGGTATTGTAATTGTGAATCTACATACATTTGTTTTGGACTCTTTATTGAGTTTAGTTGATATTTTGGAGCATTAAGTGATAGTTGTTTTTTTTTGCCTGTCCCATTTGGTTCTTTAGCCGTCAGAATTGTTGTCTGAAGACCAACAAGGATACCCAATGGATTTACTTTGCCAAATGGATCATCACGACCTTGCCGTATTGGTCCATTTGATCAACCTTTGTTGTTATTATTTATTTTATTTTATTTTCAGTTGTTACAGACGGGACAGACATGACTGAGGGATAGGAAAGGGAGAAAGAAAGATGAAGGAAAAGAAAAACAGAAGGGAAGAGGGACAGTGAGAAAGGGCACTTAAAAAGAGAAAGACCAGAAAGAAAAACCTCCTGGATCACCTGTTGAGAGAAAAAGAAGAGAAAACAAGCAAAAAAAACAGAGCAACATACTAAACACAACAGCATCACGTTAATCTAGCTAAGTGTAAACAGCAGTAAATACTAAATATTGAATGTTGTTGTGTAGCAAGCAGGACCTACAGCGCACAATGTGCTTGGAAATAGCAGCCAATAAAGGTGTAGTTTATGTCTATGAACACTGAACACCCGTGTGCACACCTGTGTGGATCAGCGCGCTTGTATTCAAAAGGTTTCCCCATGTAATGGTCTGCTAGAGGGTGTAGAGAGCCATAGCCCTGTCCCCCAGGGCATGAAGCAGGCATGGAGGAGATCCAGGCTCCAGACATCCAGAGGCCCCAGAGTCCGAGAGCCCAAGGAGGACCACCGGAGGGGCATTAAGTGATAGTTTGTGGAAGGTGAGAAAGCAGAAGGGAACTGGCCACACTACCTGTGTAGAAAACCTTAGAACTGTTCACAGCTTACAGTGGGGTAAATGATTACTTCATTCCCTGCTGAAGTTGTAAGGTTGTTCAGTTATAAAAAAAACCCCGAACAGTCTGTAATTTTTATGGTGAGAAACAGAATATCAAATATAAAATGTTCAGAAAAAACACATTACATGAAAGTTTTAAATTGGTTTGCTTGCCACTGAGCTGTGCAAGCGTAACTTGTCTTAGTACATGGTGGAGAAACCCTTTTTGGCAAGCACAGAGGCAAGTTGATGTCAGAGCGTAACTATTTAAAGCGCATTTGTTATTAAATTATTTATAGGGCTTTGTAGAGATTTAGATACGTATTATGTGTCACACTTTTCATTTAGTCTTTTCTTATATGGTCCTGTAAATGCATAAAGGTTAACCTCAGGTCATCGTGAATGTCATGATGTCTGATTTTGATGAAACCTTCAGAGGCCTAAGATGTGTCTGTTTGCCAAATTTGGTTTCTCAACTCTTCGTGGTCTACGAGCTGTTTTCCAGCAAAGAAAAAAAAAAACAGGTAGAAAGGTATTTTTTACATTATACTCGTAGTAAGGGGTACTATCAAGCATTGAATTGCTGGTTTCTGTGCTTGTAGATTGCTAGCATTAATTGATAACTTTCATCCAAGTATGCTCACTTCTGGCTTTAAAAAACACGGCCTTGGCCAACATGCTAATGCAGAGTCTTAAAAAACTGGTGGCAGTGGGCAGTACCACTCAGCCTCCTAGTAGATGTACCTATGGCAGGGGTGTCCAACTCCAGGCCTCAAGGGCTGGTGCCCTGCAAATATCACCCTGGGTCAACACACCTGAATCAAATGATTAGTTAATTACCAGGCCTCTGGAGAAATTCAGGACATGTTGAGGAGGTCATTTAGCCATTTAAGTCAGCTGTGTTGGATCAATAACACATCTAAAATCTGCTGGACACCGGCCCTTGAGGCCTGGAGTTGGACGCCCCTGACCTATGGCTTGAGTTTCGAAATCTTACGTTACCTTGTTCACAAGTTATCGCATTCACAAGATTTTTAGAAAACTTGACCTCTGACCTTAATGGTCAAGGTCACTGAGATTAGAATTCATCCGAGAATTTAAGTAAAATAAATAAAAAATAAAATTGTTATTTATATAGCACCTTTCAAGACAGAATCAGAAAGTGCTGCACATAAGATTACAAGTCATAAGAAGATTTAAAAAAGACAAAATAAAACAGGCAAAAAATTAACCAAAAGCAGTTTTAAAAAGGTGAGTTTTGAGTTGTTTTTTAAAAACAGCTACCGAGTCCACAGTTCCTAATGTTTGGGGGAGAGAGTTCCACAGTCTCAGGGCCACAGTGGCAAAAGCTCTGTCACCCTTATTTCTCCTCTTAGTCTGTTTTATAGCAAGTAAGCCCTGATCAGATGACCTCAGGGACCTGCTGGGGACACAGGGCTGTAGCAGATCAAAGATGTAGGCTGGTGCCAGTCCATGCACAGCTCTGTAAGTCAAGACCAGGATCTTAAAATTGACTGTAAATTCAACAGGAAGCCAGTGTAACTGAGATAACAACGGTGTCACATGTGAGTACTTGGAGGATTTTGTCAAGATACATATATTTATCGACAGATAAGCTAACAGCAAAATGATCACTGTCTTTTTTTTTTTTTTTTGTTCAT
This sequence comes from Rhamphochromis longiceps, assembly GCF_057381845.1. Taxonomy (NCBI): domain Eukaryota; kingdom Metazoa; phylum Chordata; class Actinopteri; order Cichliformes; family Cichlidae; genus Rhamphochromis; species Rhamphochromis longiceps. The sequence goes on along the minus strand of NC_140566.1, from coordinate 15,947,240 downwards.
ATTTCTGGTACAAATATGACAGCCCCCCCATATAAAGGCACTGCTCTGGTATAGATTTCAATGCAAAGCTATTAAATTCTAAGTTTCATCACATAGACTTCACTGGAATCCAGTTAAAGCTTAACTGGTCATGACTAACATCTTGTAAGCACTTAAGGTCCACAAGTTCAGTCATCTGCAGAGTTGTTCCTCAGTCAAGGGAACATTTTAAAATCACATTTTTGACAAAAACAAATCACACATTTGTTAAATAGGGATGTATAGTTGTATTACATTTATTGTTACATAGCAATCATTAAGCAGCATGAACAATTTCGTAATAAAATAAAAAGCATCTTTTTTTCAAACAGGCAGAAACTCCAGGTGCCTGTTGTTAAGTTAACTGACATCGGTCATTGAACTTCTGTGAGTCACTAATCATGTAGGCTAAAAGTAAAATCAGTCAATCATGTTTTATTGTGCTACACATCACATACTCCAAAAGGAAGGTAATATAAGGAAACAATGGCGGGCAGTAAAGAGTGAAGAAAGGTTGTGACACCTTTGGATCACTGGTATAAACTCCACTTCTATCGAGCTTTAGGCTCAAGGACATAATTGCCTGTTCTTTATGACTTTTTTTTTTTTTTTTTATTGTGGTGTTTTTTTTATGTTCTGTGCTTTTGAAACTTAAATTTCTTTGAAAGTGGTGGACACAAACAGAAGACACTTCAAATAGATTCGTGTTAATATAGAAATACAAAGGATGTTAGTTCTGTAGATGAAGAAGGAAATCACTTGTATTAATGTCTTTTTGAAAATAAATAAAATGTGATTTACAAATAAATACATAGAAAGACAAAGCAATTAATTTATAAAACAGGACAAATTACAGATAATTATAGTGCAATGAAAAATCTACCTGATCATCTTGGAATTATGGGAGACCTGTTGGCTTTCAAGTATCCGGATTGAGATTAAACCATTTCAACAAGCATTAAACTGGATTTGGTCATTTAAGTTTTAGCATTTATCATCTTTATGTTTTTCCTATCAAATATATTATGAAATGAAAAATAAATATTTTAAAGTGTAAACAGAAAGACCTTCAAATATTTACAAATATGTAAACTAAATTTGAGACCATCTGATAACAGACTGCTGCTAATTGCATTGTGCTTGAAGTTCACCTTATAAGACACACACACACACACACACACACACACACACACACACACACATTATTTCGGATGAAAATCAACGTACAAACCTTTTGCTCTGCAATTAGTGATTAAGAGGTTGATTAATACTGATAAAGGATGACTCTCTAGATGAAATCTTAAACATAAAACAGACAAAGACAAACATTGGCTCCCGCATTTTGGGGATTATTTGAATGTCTTTGGTTTATCTTAAAGACATCTCCTTCCCTGAATCTCTTCTGCTTCAGACTGGTGCAGTCTATGAGGTCGCTGTAGAGGCTCTTTCTACATGATAGCAATATTGTTGCTGTGCTCTTTAAAAGCACGCTGGATGAGGAATGGTCCATGTAATAAAAACAAATACAAAACATGTGGTTTGAGGCTGCATCAAAGCTTAAAATGAAGGTCTAGGATGACTCCCGTTGAGGTGATAATACTCCTGGTTTAAGGCATCGTAGTTGAGATATGTTGTCTACTGCTCCTTCTCTATTGTCACAGAGACAGTCTGTCCGCCATCTAAAAGGAAACAGTGTGCACAAAAGATGTCTCAGGATGGGTTGTTTATTGAGCACAAACAAAAGCAATTAGGACACAAAAGCATGAAATTGTGAGAAAGGGCATTAGTAACATACTCATTTTCTCTTTGCTGCCATCTTCTGTGTGCTGAACATTATTGCTAAGGACATGCGGGTTAGCTTCTCCATCAGCAGGACTACAATTAAAGTTAAACAGAAATTAATTCAAAGTAAATAAAATTGAAGCCTCTGATATTAAAGATTTGAAAGAAATAGAAAACTTACCCTTTGCCATTCTGCTGGAGGACACTGTTTGCTTGCTCAGGATCTATCTGTACCAATCTGGTGACAAAGGAATGCCCATCTCCCTGACTGAAAATACAGAGAAAAAAAAAAAAAAAAAAAATCATTGTTTTTAAATATATTTCTGACACTCCATGAAAGTAACTTTAATTAAAAAAGCTGGATAGGTCTGTTAGTACAAAACCAATTACCCTCCCATACTGAGTAGGCATGCACTAACACCATCTGAATGCGTACATCATTTATTCTGACTGATATGAAGTGGGTGAAAGTTTGGGCGTGCATCAGCTTTTGCCCCCTCACTTTGACTCTGTGATCCATTTTGTTAGTGACCATTTATGGAACTTATCGGACGATCCATTTTTAGTGACAAAGCATATCACATGAGAGTAGACTCACCTTGAGAAAACAGGGAAAAACCAGTACTTTGCCTGGTCTCCAAACACCTCAGCTACATTTCTGCTAAATCCCAGAGAAAACCCATTTTTATCCGGCCCATTTGTGAAAAAAGGAGCCCTAAAAGCCTCTAAAAATGGAGGGAAAAACAAACAAACAAAAAACGACAAGAGTTAGCCAGTGGTGTTTTTTGTAGAAGTGGAATTAAACAAAGTATGTATTTATAGTATTAATTTACCTATAGTGGTCCTGTTCTTTCCCACGAGCCACAGATGGTATCCGAGAAGTGACACGATGCTGATGAAGAACAAGGCCGCCACAAAGAACAGAAACAAGATATGGAATTTGGCGTGGGTGTCAGGCAGCTGTTTCTTTAGAATGAAGGGAAAAAACAAAACACACTTTTAGCTGATTAATCGTGACAGTCCTGAGTCCAATTATGTGGAAAATGAAACAAATTGATACTACTTTGTTTCCTCAGTACAACAAAGTCTTGCATGGAAATAAAATACTGTTTCACTGCTGGACTATGTGACAGGACCCACTGTCTTGTGTAAAGTGTGCTGCAGAGAATCCCCTAAAAATAGCAACAGGTTGATACTGATACACGTGGTGTTCACACCACTAAATGTCATGCAAACACCACGAGGAGGTTCATGTACTTACGGTCCAGAATTTGATGAAATACTGGATGACTGTTGCACAAATCACTACACAGTAGAGTGACGCATAGGACAAAAACAGGACAAAGTACTTGTAGTTTGAGAATCCAACACAGTTATTCACCCTGAAAGAAGATGACACCACAACAACAGGAAGGAGAAAAAAAAAAAAAAAAGAAAGAAAAGAAAAAAAAAAAAGAAAGGGGGTGCTGAATAACATTATGACAATAGCCATGGAAAATATAGCTGAGATTATGTATGTATGTATGTATGTATGTATGTATGTATGTATGTCCATCTTTTTTCCCCTCCCCCAATTTCTCCTAGTGGACCCAACCTTTGCATAAACATTGTGATGTACCAACATCTATATGAGTTATACAAATACTTTATACAAACCCAGTAATCATATATATTTGCAAATTTGACTGTTTTATTGAGCACCAAATCTCAAATTAGACTGTTTGTATCACAATACAACATATCATAGTGTCATACCATAATGATCATAGAGTATGTATATTCAGTGTTGGGGAGTAACGGAATACATGTACCACTGTTACGCATTTAAAATACAAAATATGAGTAACTGTATTCCATTACAGTTACCGTTTAATAGGTGATATTCAGAATACAGTTACTTTGTTGAAATGAATGGATTACGCGGCGGTATTTTCCTGTTTCATAAGGCTATGCCCTCTCCACTTTTGGTTTCCACGCTGGTGGAAACCCAAAATAAAACACACATTAAGAGGCTCTAATGTCTGTGTCTCAATCTCGCGGCCCATGTCACCCCTACTTGCAGCCCGCATAATGACGTGAAGAATTTTTTTTTTTTTTTTAATTATTCACAAAATTTATTTAATATGAAGGCAATAGGCAGAGTGTTACAGGCATAGCCCTAAAGAATGTAGCCTCATGGACAGTGTAGTCCGTGCTGCAGGAAGAATGGCCTGCCATACCCGTTATGTGTCTGGGAGCGCGAGGAGAGAGAAAAAGAGTTGAAAAGTACGAGCTGTCACCGACCAGAAACGACAGATGGAAGCGTGTAAATATAATAATAACCACTGCAGCCAAAAAGAGTGGGTGACAAGCCCAGTTGTAAGTAAGCCATTAAGACTCGACTGTACACTGTGTTCGTGTTTTCCTCTCAAACAATAAGTTGGAGCAGCCTTTCAACGCCTCTCTGTCTCTTGCTAGCAAAGGTGACCCAGACAACAAAGTAAAGCTAGTTTTCGGCTACGAGCCCGACATATTAGCCAGAGGTCCCTTTACGGTTTTACACCTTTACGGTTCGGAGCCGCGGACCCGTTTTATATACGCGCGGAATAGTTTCTATACGAGATCGCTGCAAAAAGTGCAGCCTTACATGTCCACCCTACTGTTACTCATTTTTTTATATTAAGATTTAAAAATCTAGTTGGTATTGGAATTGGTATGGCGAATAACCTTCAGTAAAAGTAATAAATCACACAGCAATAGCACATTCATGTAGTTGTAAAAAGCACGATAATATATTAAGTAATCCAAAGTGTTCAGAATACGTTACACTCACTGAGTAACGGAATACGTTACAAAATACATTTTGGGGCATGTATTCTGTAGTGGAATACATTTTAAAAGTAACCTTCCCAACACTGTGTATATTCCCAATCTCCCACTATGCACTGCAAAGTGGGGTTTGATAGTAATATTAACAACAGTAATAAGACTAATGTTCAATTAATGTTCAAGAATTTAAACAAAGAAGTTTAATCGCAAAGTAAAAACAGAATATCATACCAGGGGCAGTGATGGTCCATTTTCAGCACACACCTTGAAAAAAAAGCAAGAAGAACAATGTGCAGTACCATCCAGTATATACCAACATATTGATCTTTTCACTGACCCAGTAAACAAAAACAACACATTTGATAAACCCTTATTAAGATATTAGTTTTCCATATTATCACTTTCCTAAAAAAAAAAAAAAGCACATTTAAAAGTATTCTGTAACGTTTCCTGAATTTCTATTGCCAGAAGAAACTACTTTAGGGTGGATGTTTTAAAAAGATCTTATTCAGGAATGTGTTGATAAAGTGTGGACACTTAGAGAGGACTCACATTTCACAGGTTGAACAGTGATGGCAGCGATCAGGCTTGATTACCTGACAGAAGTCGCAGTATCTGATGGCTAGAGAGAGAGAGAGAAAAAAAAAATTAACTGTATACGTGCTGGATATTCTTAAAGCATATTCGTTAAATCCCCCTGTGAATCCAAGCGGGTCACATCCTGACTTTTAATTAGCAGGGGAGCCAGAAGAGAAAGCAAGGTGCACCTGAGTCTAATTAACCCTCCTGACACAGGCTTTTCCGTAAACACAGCACAGACAAGCCTAGTATGTATTAAACTGAGAAACAACCAGAGAAGACATGTGATTGTCATTTGTAATGCTTTTGCAATGTTGATGGCTGATGATGAAAACTTGTGCACTTCCTCTTTTGTCAGAGCAACATTTTGCTAACAGAGTTTTCCCTGATGGTGTGTAAAACAAAACAAAGCACAGTCACTTACTACACTGTATCTAAAGCCATACCTCCTCCAGTTGTGCGTGTGTACACGGGTAAACTCCTCGCCACTTTCTTCAGAATCTCTTGTTGGGCCTCAGCTCGCTCTTCTCTCTCATACAGCTCCTTCTCTGCCCTGGGTAGACTGAACTGACAACAGAAAAAGAAAAGTGTTCAGTGTTTTGTTTATTTCCTCTCTTCCGCTAAGCGAGGAGTGTGACAGAAGCAAACTTACTGCTTTTGAGGGATTGGCTGGTTTGGACCAGATAGTTTTCCAGTAAGCCCATATGAACATGGCGAGGAAAATGTGAAAGATAACCAAGTAGCTGACTGTTGTAGAAAAAAAGAAAAGAAGGATCCTTAGCGGGAGAGAAATAACAGCATCAAATATGAGTGAGTGAGTGAGTGAGTGAGTGAGTGAGTGAGTGTGTGTGTGTGTGTGAGGGCAATACTTACTTCGTTCAGCATTATTTGGGATTGTATCTATAGGAAGAAGGTAAAGTATATGTGTATATATTAGTTAGGAGTAATACATGACTACACATCCCCCACTTCTCTTTCTCTTCCTCACACCATGTTGCAGCAGCCTGGCACGGCCAGCAGTGACCCACCCACAACAGAGAGCTTTGTTTAAGCATCAGCAGGGATGTCCCTGTCCTGACCACAGCCGCAACACAGAGACATGCTGATACTGGTCTCATCAGCTCCCGCCTGAATCAAACTATTTAACTTAGCGTCTGTGTGTGGGAGCAGCACAAATCACACGACACACAACTTATTAAAAACTGCTGAAAAAAAATAGCATAAACACTTAGGACTTACTCAGGAACGCGCCAAATAAATTATGTTTACTAGAATTCAAGTTACAATTACAGAATCCACTCCTGGAAGTTAAATATGTAAAACGGGTACAAACAAATACAAATCAAATTCCCTTTTTTTTTCCCTCCTGAAACGACAAGTTGTTAAAATTTAATATTGAAAAATCATTTTTAAACTGCTCAAAATATGTTTAATTACAGATAAATACACACTAATAGCATCAAAAAGTCACGGACTAGATTTTAAAGCTGGCTCGGAAGCACCTCATTTATTGACACCCCAAAACTATATAAAATAACAATAACAACAACAGCAGCAGCTAGTAAATATATCTAGTAAACTCAGAAAGTTTTAACATGATTAAGCAACACACAAACGACAAACCCTTTCAGTCAATCCACTTTTCTATTTTTATGATATCCGTTATTTGACCCATTACGTCTGCCCTAATGGAGTGATTAATTATTAACGGAGAAAAGTAGTTCCTCTCACTGGAGGGGAAGAAAAAAGTAGACAAACGAAGCTGTCATGAAGAAAAATAACAATTTATGTAAAATATTTCCATGAAAAGGAGAGACAGAAATATGTGTTAATATTCGCCAAACGTTTCATCGCATTACGGAGTGTGAAGCCAGATTTTAAATCTTCAACTAGCTTATCAAAGTTTCAAACCCTGTCACTGTCAACGCACGCGGCCGCTAAAGGTTTATAAAGGTGAGCGCACTTACAGACACACAGCTCGACAACGTAGGCGTAATAGGACCAGCCGACGACCAGGTTAATAAACAGGACAGGTACCCAATTCAGAGCCCGTTTACAGCACCTGAGTGCGTGAGAGGGCGCCATCTTTAATCCGTGTTTGACATTAGCTGACGGTGACGTCACAACCACGGCTTTTAAATGGTCCAGCCAAAGATGCATTAGGCTCAAGATACTTCACCGCAGTGCAGGCGACGAGGAACGGAACGTGGATGTTTTAGTTGTTCAAAAAGTGAAATTTAAGTATATTTTTAACGCACCGTTCGTAATCATTCCTCTCAGCAGAGAAACAGTCATAATAAAACACAGTGGCAGCTAAAGTTGAGGTCTTCTTAGGGCGTATTGAAGCATGTCAGCCTGTTAACCCACAACATTGAAATCATGACTCTCACAATCTTTGGCTAGTTAGTTTCCTCGTGATATGCTCAGACTTTTGTATTTATGAGTAAGAATATGTTGAAAATAAACAAAAAACAAGCAATTTTAGGCCACTCATTAGGTTTAGTAAACCAGAAAAAAAGTCAAACAGAATAGGTCAAAGGTTTCATTTGTTTGTTCATTTATTATTTTGTCCAGCTGGGGGCAGAGAAACACAATGCTGTGTGAAGTTGTGGAGCACAGTTAACCATTGTTTTGGAGCTCGGTGTCTGTCCACCTGTTTGCAATTAAGTAATTTTAGTCTCCACTCCTAATTTGCTAGATGCCTTAATTGTCTTTCTCTTTTTTATTGATTCTTTTTTTCGCTTGGTGCTAGCTGGGCAAGACGGGTGTGTGAATAAGAGGGAGGCGGGAGTTTAAATACCTGGGGTTAGCCATTTAAAGCAATGGACAGTGCACAAAAGAACTGAAGAAGCGAATGTTGGTGAATGCAATTATCCTGTCTTATTCCCCCCCAGGGTGCCGCTCCCTGATCGTTTTTCTACCGGAGGTTTCTTCCTGTTAAGAGGGTTTTTCCTTCGTAATGTTGCCAAATGCTCGCTCATAGAGGCTTATTTGATTATTAAGGTTTTTTACTTCTTTTTACTTTGGGAGAGTGATAAGAAGGAAATTGTTAAATAAATACATTCTGTGACTGACCTCTTTTATTTCTATAAAACTGCTTAAACCTTTATTTATTAAGTCTTCCTTACACCATCATGAAATTGCCTTAGTTTGCCAATACAAAGCAAAAGTTTCAGTGTAGTACATTACAGTTTTAGGTGGAGAACCTCACCGACACTCAAGATTTTTATTGTTTTGAAGATGAGCATGTGCTCCATTACATTTAGTGTTGTATGAAAGAAACACAAATGATAATACAAGATGACATCCAAACAAAATTTTAATGTTGTTTTTCTTTTCTTTTCTGTACACACACATTATGTACATGACGTTGGACTTAAATACACCCCTAATAAATTAAATATTTTCATTTTTAGTTGCTAGTTATAATTAATAGCCTCCTTTCAGAACATTTTCTTCCAAATGAATGGCAAATAGACTGCAAGAGGACAAATGAGGAGCTCATTGTGCATGCTTGCTGTTTATAGAGGCAACTTTCGGTGACGAGCGTGAACGTCTCCCCTTTTTAGTTGAAGAGTGGGAAGATGGAGAGGAAGGTGGGGAGGCAGTTGCAGAAGAGGGGGTGGAGTCAGAAGAAACTGAGCGTCTTCTGGTGGGACTGCTGCTTGGTGAGCCATGGGGCGAAGAGTAGGGTGACAGGGCCTGGAGCATACGGCCACTTCTCTCCTGAATTGCATGCTAAACAAGGGCAGACACAGATCAGATTTTCACTGTGTGTAATGCTATGTTCTGTTGCAGTGATTTAAAGAATGCCTCTTGTGATTCAGTTTATGAAGACGTGCTTGTTTTTGCTCACACACAGACTTTTTTCTAGTTAAGAAGACTGAAATTAAATCTTGTGCTACAGTTAGTGTGTGACGTTTTTATGGTGAAAGTGAACATACCCATGCTCCATCTGGTCCGAAAAGCTCCAGAAAGTTGCCAATGAATTCCCGTGACTTCTCTTCCCATTTGTGGATGAGGTCCTGGCTCTTCTCTTCCACCCTGTAGACAAAATGTTTCGACTTTTCCTCCACCGTACGGACTGTCTCTTTCATCTTGTCCACCTGGTTCTGGAGCCGGTACTTTTTCTCCTGAAATAAAGTAAGGTGCATTTGTGTCTAATTTTGTATTTACAGCCTTTTTTTCCTTTTAAGTTTGATTAAAAATGAAATATTTTCTTACATTAATGAAGCCAACATTTAGCTCACGGGCTGTGTACCCTCTTTGCAGGTTGCGTCTGACATACATGTCGTAATTACGAACGATACGAGTGATCAGATCGGATGTGGAGATGCCCTCCGTCCTCTGAGTGGCCACAAACATTCCTGACATGAACACACAAATACTTTAAATATGTGTAATTAATTATGAGAAAGAAGACAACTAGAATTTATTTTAACGTTGCATGAATCTTCACCTGCTTCCTTGATGTGTTTGTAGACGTCCTCTGATCCAGCGGAGGTGTAAGGTATATCATCATGGGCCACAAAGTCAATCTATGAATGCAACAGAACGGTCTACAGACAGTTTGGACACCGTATAGCTTTAACACTTTATGACATTATAGGAAGCTGTGTTTAAAGTTACTGTGTGACCTTTGACCTTATGTTTCTTGAGGAATTCTGGTGTAAGACTCCAGGGTGCATCCCGCACTACCTCGTCAACGTAACGGCAGTGCCTGAGGGCTTCGTAGCGTTCGTCCTCTGTCATCACCGTATAGCCCTTAAACTTGTGAGTGAGTTCATCGCTGCACACTAGGAACACAGAGATTTTCAGTGCTTGCCTCCTTCCTGATTTCTTTTTTCTTTTTTTTCCATATTTGCCACACTGACATGTTTCAGATCATCAAACTAATTTTAATACTGGACAAGTTAACCTGAGTAAATACATAATGCAGTTTTTAAATGATGTTTTCGTTTATTAATGGTAAAAAGCTATCCGACCTTATCTGGCCCTGTGTGAAGAAGTAATTTTTCCATAAACAATGAAGCATTAAGATCAGTCTTTCGCTATGGAGGAATTTGGGTCCACTCTTCTTTGCAGAATTGTTTGAATTTGGCCACACTGGAGGATTTTCTACCATGAATGGCCCGTTAAACGTTACGCCACGGCAGATTGTTTCGGATCACTGTCCTACTGCATAACCTAAGTGAGCTTTGGGAAACAAACTACAGGGAGTGCAGAATTATTAGGCAAGTTGTATTTTTGAGGAATAATTTTATTATTGAACAACAACCATGTTCTCAATGAACCCAAAAAACTCATTAATATCAAAGCTGAATGTTTTTGGACGTAGTTTTTAGTTTGTTTTTAGTTTTAGCTATTTTAGGGGGATATCTGTGTGTGCAGGTGACTATTACTGTGCATAAATATTAGGCAACTTAACAAAAAACAAATATATACCCATTTCAATTATTTATTTTTACCAGTGACACCAATATAACATCTCCACATTCACAAATATACATTTCTGACATTCAAAAACAAAACAAAAACAAATCAGCGACCAATATAGCCACCTTTCTTTGCAAGGACACTCAAAAGCCTGCCATCCATGGATTCTGTCAGTGTTTTGATCTGTTCACCATCAACATTGCGTGCAGCAGCAACCACAGCCTCCCAGACACTGTTCAGAGAGGTGTACTGTTTTCCCTCCTTGTAAATCTCACATTTGATGATGGACCACAGGTTCTCAATGGGGTTCAGATCAGGTGAACAAGGTGGCCATGTCATTAGTTTTTCTTCTTTTATACCCTTTCTTGCCAGCCACGCTGTGGAGTACTTGGACGCGTGTGATGGAGCATTGTCCTGCATGAAAATCATGTTTTTCTTGAAGGATGCAGACTTCTTCCTGTACCACTGCTTGAAGAAGGTGTCTTCCAGGAACTGGCAGTAGGACTGGGAGTTGAGCTTGACTCCATCCTCAACCCGAAAAGGCCCCACAAGCTCATCTTTGATGATACCAGCCCAAACCAGTACTCCACCTCCACCTTGCTGGCGTCTGAGTCGGACTGGAGCTCTCTGCCCTTTACCAATCCAGCCACGGGCCCATCCATCTGGCCCATCAAGACTCACTCTCATTTCATCAGTCCATAAAACCTTAGAAAAACCAGTCTTGAGATATTTCTTGGCCCAGTCTTGACGTTTCAGCTTGTGTGTCTTGTTCAGTGGTGGTCGTCTTTCAGCCTTTCTTCCCTTGGCCATGTCTCTGAGTATTGCACACCTTGTGCTTTTGGGCACTCCAGTGATGTTGCAGCTCTGAAATATGGCCAAACTGGTGGCAAGTGGCATCTTGGCAGCTGCACGCTTGACTTTTCTCAGTTCATGGGCAGTTATTTTGCGCCTTGGTTTTTCCACACGCTTCTTGCGACCCTGTTGACTATTTTGAATGAAACGCTTGATTGTTCGATGATCACGCTTCAGAAGCTTTGCAATTTTGAGACTGCTGCATCCCTCTGCAAGATATCTCACTATTTTTGACTTTTCTGAGCCCGTCAAGTCCTTCTTTTGACCCATTTTGCCAAAGAAAAGGACGTTGCCTAATAATTATGCACACCTGATATAGGGTGTTGATGTCATTAGACCACTCCCCTTCTCATTACAGAGATGCACATCACCTAATATGCTTAATTGGTAGTAGGCTTTCGAGCCTATACAGCTTGGAGTAGGACAACATGCATGAAGAGGATGATGTGGACAAAATACTCATTTGCCTAATAATTCTGCACTCCCTGTAATAGATGGACATTCTCCTTCAGATAGCTGAAGAAGAAACTGATAGCAGAGAGCAGAATTCAGGGTTCCTTCAAGTCTTCCAGGTAGGTCTTGAAGCAGCAAAGCAGCCCTAGACCATCACACTACCACTACCATGTGTTGATGTTCTTTTTATGAAATTGTTAGTTTCATGTCCGATGTAACAAGACTCAAACCTTCCAAAAAGTTCAAGATTTCCTTTGTCAGTGCACAGAATATTTCTCCAAAGGTTTTGGGGGGTCATCACAATGTGAGATGAAACTTTGTTTGATTAAAACCTTGACCCTGCACTTCCCCAGATGTTGTTCTGGAGTAATTTTGGTATGCTGGACACTCCTAAGAAGGGCAACTGCTTTTCCGAGTTTTCTGTATTTTTGTATAATGGCTCTCACAGTGGTTCACTGAAGTCCCAAAGCTTTAGAAATGGCTTTGTAAATCTTTCCATACTGATACTTCAGTTTTTCACTAGTTAGTCACACTTACTTTAAGATTTAACAATGGAAGTATTTTCACACACAATCAGGAAGGTTTGGAGAATGTTCTTCACTTACTGAATGAAATCATCATTTAATAACTGCATTTATATTTATTCGAGTTGTCTTTGTTTAATATTAAAATTACTTTGATGACCTGAAACATGTGAGTGTGACAAATATGCAAAAAAAAAAAAAAAAAAAAAGATATCGGGAAGGAGGCAAATGCTTTTTCACTGCTGTGTACACGTGACTCTTTGGAGGCCTTCTCTGTCTATTTTCATGACCCTGAAGGTTAAAGAGTGTTACTTTGTGCATGCGTTACTGTGGCGAGTGAATGAAAGGCATACTTTACCTCCTACTATAAGATGAGTGTTTGGGAACACATTCTTTGCCTGCATCAGAGCTCGAGCATGTCCCGAATGGAAAAGATCAAAGATTCCATCAGCGTAGACTCTCACGGGGCGGTTAGCTAAACATGAAGGGTGGTCTTTAAATGCAGTCATGTCATGACATAAAACTGGAGCAGTTTATATTTTTGCTGTTACAAATATGGAATTCTAATGACACAGTGATGCTTTTAATTGTTAGTTAATCATTATTTTGCTGATTTGTCACTCAGTCAGATTCACAGCTGTGATCAAACCCTGAATCATCAAAATAACTGGCAGTTATGTAACAATGCTGATAATGAAATCACTTTTTTATAACTGATATCAGACAATTACAGCACAGCAAAACATCTTGGGTTAACTTTTCTTTTCCGAATTATCTTCCCTGTGTATTCAGAGTTTTTTTTAAAAAGGTGGTGATAAGTGCAACCTGGTGTCCCCCTCCGTGCTTGAGCAATGGTGAGCTTGTCATGTGGGATATCAGATTCAAAACCTGTAGACTTGGCAAAATCTGCTGGCTCCCGTGGAGTCTGAACACAAAGACCAGATGGAGACATTCAGATACAGTTGGTGCAAAAAGTCATCTGTTCTCAAAATCATTTCAATTTTACAGGTCGCCAGAATACATTATATGACACAAAACTATGTGTAATTACTGACGAAACATGTTCCCTCTTGCTTCATTCCTAACTGCTCGTGTTTCAAGTTTATCCAATCTCTTGCACGTGTTCAGACTTCTGCCCAGAAGTGGATGTTATTGGTATAGTCATGTTGCATTTGATAAACACCGGGGTTCATAAAAACAGAAACTGTAAGACAGTATACAGGAACACTTTAGAAAATTAAAGCATTTAAGTGAATTACTTATAATAGAAATATATGAGATGTGGTAAGTTTGCAGGTTGTGCCTCCTCTCTGTATGATAATAACTTAAAGGTAGTTTTTTTTTTACCAATTTTAGCACATGGATGTTCAAAGATGCTATAGACTTTGTGTTGCATGCATGTCCACCTTTATCCTTTGGTGTGCTGAAAGATATACTTTAAACTCTTGATCTCTTTTTAAGTGTCTTTTGCTCCCTGAGTTGTGTTCAAATATATGATTGGTTAGTATACCAGTGCAAAATATTAATTTGACCTTGTAAACATTAGCAACATGCTCCTATGCTTCTTAATTTTTGTCTTGTATTCTGATCTCAGCCTTCATGGCTTATACACATACTGACGCACAAGCCAGCATATTTCCACATCGGACATAAATGTAAGAATTAAAATTCGAATAAATAATTATTGTTTTCGTGTTAAGTCTTTAATTCCTTTTGACATTAATTATTGCTACTGCAGACATGAGTCATGCTGTTCCACGGAGTTAATCGGTTAACTTATCCCAGTCATATAACCACAGTGGAAAAGATTACCTCAGTAATATTCAAAGCATGTTAAATAATAATGCAGTATAAGGCAGAGATATACCTCACTTCATTATAGTGTCCTCTAAATATATTCACAAAAACAAAATAAGAGGGGATCTCGTGGGGCTCCCTGTTGTTTATTATTTGAAAAACAGTGTGCAGTTGGTTCTCTTTGCTAATGACAGAAGCAGGCTTACCCTGCGAGGGCCTCCTCTTTGATTGTGCGCGGCAGCCTGTTGATGGTGCTGTCCATTGCCGCCACGGCCTCGTCTCCTGCGAGCCATCTGGGATGTTCTTTTTTCAGCCAACAATAACACTGCACAAGCCTGGTGCTCCTCTCTGTCAGCCCTACTACTGCAAGGGAAGGATCTCTAAAGCTGTGTGTCTGTTGAAGTATACATCCTATCACCCTGCCTGACCCTGATGACAGGATAACATAGCGGGCAAAGTTCAGGCCACAGTGGTAAAGGCTTTCAGAAATGTAGATTGCATTTGCAATCAATGCTGAGCTTGGAAAGACTTTCCCTTTATTTGTGCGGTGGCAGCAGCAGCATGATCCAGCGAGTGTTGATCCACTGAAAGTCCAGCTCTTTAACATTTTAGTACACATCTGTAAAAATATGCTTGCTTTTTTTTTTTTTTTACCATTTTTCAAAATTTTATTCCTTACGTTTTAACATAAAGAATAGCGGCTGCATACGTAACACTGTAATTTTTTCTGAGAAAGCCATTCAAGATAAACTATGAAGCTGTAATGGGAGGTCAGACACTACCAGCCTTTGGAACCAAACACAGGGGACAGTGAGTCCCGGCATTTCTCAGAGTTGTTAAAAGTTAGCCACAGTGGCAGAAATCTGTGTATATCTTAAAATCAATAATATCCTGTCTTTCTTGTGCATTATAGCACACAATGCACATCCTGGTTTTGACATCAACTCATGCAGCTTTTTGGTGCTGAAGTGTTTCCCTATGTAACACACACAAACACGACCGTGGCTCAGGGGGTTGGGAAGCGTATCTGTAACCGGAAGGTCGCCGGTTTGATCCCCGGGCTCTCTGTCCTGGTCGTTGTGTCCTTGGGCAAGACACTTTACCCTACTGGTGTTGGCCAGAGGGGCCGATGGCGCGATGTGGCAGCCTTGCTTCTGTCAGTCTGCCCCAGGGCAGCTGTGGCTACAACCGTAGCTTGCCTCCACACCAGTGTGTGTGAATGCGAGAGTGAATGAATAGTGGCATTGTAAAGCGCTTTGGGTGCCTTGAAAAGCGCTACATAAATCCAATCCATTATTATTATTAAAGCTGCACACGAAACATTATTTTCTACACAAAAATAAATAAAACTAAGACTTTTCAGGGAGGCTAGCTGCTAAAAAATGTTTTAGCCAGTCAGTGACTCTGTCTACTCTGTTTCAGTTCAAGTATATGAAAAACACTGACTAGTGTGATTACATAACTTTTCATTTAGTGCTAACATCTGGTCAAAGTTTCAGTTTGTCTAGCAGGCTACTTTTATGACTAATATTCCCATCAGACATCTGCCTTTTTTCTTTAACTCTGCTCTCTTTAGTTTCACTTTAACTTTGAGCTGAGCTGTTTTTGAGTAAATCCAATGATTTTGTACAAAACACATTTTAAAAGTAATGCACCTAGCGCTAAGCACTGGTGACAAGGCTGAGATAACAAGGCTGAAAGTCTCTTTGGGTGTGTGGCATGTTCAGGAGATACCAAAGATATGCAGTGATCTATATCTTTGTAATATTTGTAAGGTATTTAAGACTTTATCAAAAGGTCCAAATTATTTATTGTAGAACTATTTTTCTAAAGAGGAAACTTTGAGTCAGATAGTCGGTCACACAGTGGAAATTTAAGAAATGTTTCACCAAACCACAGATTGGATGATCAGCTCATACATATGTCTGCTTTTACGAATTACTGTACTGTAATCCGCAATAAAGTGTTGGGAAATCTTTAACTGCTTTATGGAGGTGAGCTCATAATGAACAACTGGCCTTGGTTTTCCAGAAGTGACTTATGGAAAATCCCTTGAACATGTTTCACTTTCATTGTTATTCCTCCCTGATAAATCGCAGCACTTTGAAAAACAAATGCTAGATTTTTGGTTCCAGATCAGAATAATCTCAGTCAGCAACAAGCATAACCGGTGTGATCACACAGGAAGGGGGAGCGATTTCATGGGAATTTCTCACCTGTGAACACAATGACATGGGGTAAGGGGGTGTGGTTATCTATGCGAAAGCATGCTGGGCGGGAGCATTGCTGTGCTGTTCCTCTCACTTCCTGAACTGAAGGCCTCCAAATATGTGGAGGTACAAACGCAGGATAACCTAACATTCAGGAGCTTTGACACACCACGTTACCCTGCATTGAAGGTAAGACTCTGATTACAATAAAAACATTTCATATTCTTACATTCTTTGGAGAAAGGCAGAACCTGTACTATACAAAAGGCGTGCTCTATAAATCACCAGTCTCAGGGTGTTCAAGGAGCAAACACATATTTTTCTGCTCTTTTCTGACTCCTGTTTGGTAGATGAGTAACCAATTAAGGATACAGTGTAAAGTATTCGAGAAAGAGAACCGTCTGTTTTGTTTGTGTGGTTATATTATGAACAGGATAATGTTTGAAATGTCTTTTTATGTAATAGTCTGATCTAGACTGATTAATCTATTTCAGTTTAAAGTGCCCGTGTAAAGCATGCTCCTGTGGCAGTATCTGATAACCTTTCTGCTGGTTACTGTTCAAATATGCAAAGGTAGGAAACAAATCATGAAAATGTAAATGGCTTTCTTTACATATCAGCGGTGTGTGTGTGTGTGTGTGTGTGTGTGTGTGTGTGTGTGTACAGTGTTTGCACACGTACAGCTGTGGTCACAAAACATATGACAAAAATGTATCACAAGTTTTCAGTCAAGCAGCATTTGAGGAAATGCTGTTTCTTGGAATTAGTTAAGGGTCCTCTTCTAATTTGACTGTAAGTGGAGTCACTGCTGATGTGCAACTGTTACTGAAAAACACATTTCTGTACTTTTCTTTTCATCTTAGTAAATAACCATCTTGTCAGTGATAAAATCTTTAAACAATCGAATAATCTAGATATCATTTCAAGTTCTTACAAAGTCCGTGTCTAAAATATGCATTTGCTTAGCAGTAGATAGTTATATGTACAGAGGTGTGTCCTGAGCTTGGGTGCAGTAAGTTTCAGTGAGTCAGTGCGACATGAAAACTTGTAATGAGGAACAATGAACTACACACTGAAACCAGTAGTACTGATGTCACAAGATGACATCAGCACAATGTTGGTTTGAGATATTATACAAACACGCTTTCGGCACTAAGTGATCACAAAAAAATGGTTTGCATGCTTTAGTCACACTGATGTTAAATCTCTTATGAGAAACATGTGGCCAAGGTAGCAGCGATACAAATTCAAAACCCGTTAAAAATGCAGTATTAAAAGACAAGATCTACAACAGCAACAATATCTATGCTGGTCAGATCCATAAAGGTCCCACAAATTACATGAGACACACACTGGATATGAGGAATGGAAGTAGTCACTGTGATGTCAGGTTTGAGGCCTTGATTTTGGGGTTCTGCCCTGTTTTAAATCATTTGTAGAATTCACAATGAAGCAAGCAGCAGTATTTAACAAGTAACTCCTCCAAAAGGCTCCAACACTGAGTCAATGAATTGGAGATGTCCAATTCATTGACTCAGTGTGTATATATATATATATATATATATATATATATATATGACACATGCCTCTCAAGATGGCGCAAAGTTTAGACGTATAGTATTTAGATGTTGTGCAATCTTTCCCATGCAATGTCTGCAGAGATCAATTACATAATATCTTATTTACCTGAATGCATCTGTCTTGTTTTGTTTTTTATCTCTCACCAGCTGAGAAATGCGATGAATTTACCGATCTGAATCTTGGTCACTCAATCATTGGTACCAGCCTCAAAGTTCGGTTGTTGCTATACACTAGATTAAATGGGACATGTGGTACCCTTATGTCCCACACCGACCTGTCTGCCTACCCCCAATTTAATGCGTCAAAACCGACCACCTTCATCATTCATGGGTATCGGCCCACTGGATCTCCACCGGAATGGCTCGATAAGCTCACTGAGCGTCTGCTGGTCAGGAAAGACATAAACGTTATAGTGGTAGACTGGAACTACGGTGCTGCGACTCTGAAATATTGGGAAGCAGTGAAGAACACACGCAAAGTAGCATCCAACATCACAGCTTTGATTAATATGTTGCAGGTATGGCAAGTTGTCTGATTTCAAATGTCAGAGTGTGTAGTGTCTAGCGATTCTAAAACTGATATTTTTTCAGGAGCACGGAGCCGATCTGAGCTCCATCCACATGATTGGTGTCAGTCTAGGAGCTCACATATCAGGCTTTACGGGCGCTAACTTGAAGGGAGAAATTGGAAGAATAACAGGTAAGAGTGGCACTTACATTGACGTCACTTCCACTTCCTGATATAGAATTAAAACCTGAAGTGGTATTTTTACTTGTTTTAAATCCCTCTAAAACAGGCCAATAGTAAAGCGAGCCTAATTTATGTTTCAGGTCTTAAGAACAATCTTATTTGACTCAATCTAAAGGAGAAGAAAACTTCTTAAGAACTTGTCCCATTGAGAAGTTTGCATGACGTTTGGAAGCTGACGTGCTTAAGGGTGACATTTTGTAGTGGCTCTTGACTGAGCTTTTAATTCCTAGATTTCCAACTTTAGAAGTCACTAATAGCAAAAGGAGATAAAGCCACTGGTGCTGAAGGGTTTAATAAAAGTTGCAGAGTGTATGAACAATGTGTTATTTGTCATGGTTGAGTTGTGGACTCAAAGGAACATACCGTGCTTCGGGTTTTGCCTGGGTTGGAGTCGCCATGAAAAAAGCGGCACAGTTTTGGTAAAATTCCCTGAGGAGAGATGACGTTCAAAGATCACGCTAATTCTCTGGAGGCTCACTGAGAATATCTGGTTTAAAACAGCAGGGAAAAACTGTCACATGAAAAAAAAGATACGTAGAAAAAAATGAGAAAAGGAGACAGCTATGAAGGTCAGCTGGGATAAGCGCTCGTCCTAGGTGTTGTCGGAATATTTAAGTGAGGTCAACATTCTGTTTTCGACTGATGTTTTCTACTGTGATGTTTGCAGCACTGGATCCTGCTGGGCCAGGGTTCAAAGGCAAAAACCCAGAGGACCGACTGGACTCTTCAGATGCACAGTTTGTGGATGCCTTGCACACAGACATGGATTGTCAGTCAATCACCTTATTTATTATTATGAAGAATTTCTTTTCTTTACACAAAACAGGCATACACGTTGTGTATATGTGTCAATTTGTTATTGTTATATTACAGTGCTGGGTTTCAGGGAACCTTTAGGTCACATTGATTTCTACGCCAATGGAGGAGCAGACCAACCCGGCTGCCCAAAGACTATTTTCTCAGGTAAGATCAGTAAGTTTAAGAAACTTTTGGTATAAAGAACTGAACTTTATGTTAACAATTTACTTTCTCATCCCTGAAAAGGACAGTATCTTAAATGTGACCACCGGAGATCGGTGTTCCTCTTCATTGACTCTATAAATGCCACATGTACCAGCAGGACCTACCCCTGCTCGTCCTATAAAGACTTTCTGGATGGCAAATGCTTAACCTGCAGTCAGTTTGGTAATGCTGGATGTCCTATTTTAGGTTGGTGATGAAAAACACACAGATTAAATTTTCTGTCAACTAACAGGCAGTTACGAAAATCCAAATATGCACATTTTGCCAGTTTGTATTTTATTTCTTTAGATTTTACAGTGTATTATTCAGCACTGACACAGGTGTTTTAACCTAACCCAGGTTATGACGTCATAAAATGGAAAGACATCCTGCTGGAACAGAACCAAACAAAGGCCTACTTCAGAACAAACGAAAAATCTCCATACTGCAGTGAGTAACAGTTTACTAATGATCAGTAAGCTATAAAAAAAATCCTTAATTTCAATACAGCATACAATCTGATTGTCAGCCTGCACTGCCACCTAGTGGTAGAACTATACTTTTCTCAATGGTTTAACACATTTTAATGTGCCACTTTATTAGGTACACCTGTTCAACTTGTTATTAAAGCAAATATTTAATTAGTCAATCACATGACAGCATCTCGGTGCATTTATTACATTTGCCAGAGGTCAGAGTAGAATGACCAGGCTGATTTGAGCTGTTAGGAAAGCAACAGTAACCACTCTTTACGAATAAAGGTATGCAGAAAAGCATCTCTGAATTCGCAACATGTCAGACCAAATGGGCCACAGCAACAGAATCAGAAAGTCTTGTTCCTATCAGCTAAGAAAAGGGAACTGTGTTTAAAGTGTGCACAGGTCCACCAAAATTAGACAAATGAAGATTGGAAACACATTACCAGGTCTCAGGAGTGTCGTTGTCTGCTGTGAGATTTGCCATAAACAACATGATAATATTGATCTTTCCTGCCTTATTTTTGAGATATCCCAGATTGTGCTGGTGTAATGGTGTGTGGGATATCTTCTTGGCACACTTTGGAGCCCATATTATGAACTAAGCATCGTTTGAGTGTCACAGTCTACCTGATTATTGTTGCTGACCATGTCCATCCCTTTATGACCACTGCTTCCAGCAAGATAACACGCTGTGTCAAAAAGCTCAAATCATCACAAACTGGTTTCTTGAGCATGACATTTAGTCCACTCTTCTCAAAGGGCCTCCACAGTCACCAGATCTCAATCCAACAAAGCACCTTTGGGATGTGGTGGAACGAAAGTTTTATATCCTTAATGTGCAGTTGACAAATCTGCTGTAACTGTGTTTTGCTGTGATGTTAATGCGGACCAAAATCTCAGAGGAATGTTTCCAGCACCTTGTTGATTCTATGCCATGAGGAATTTATTTGTTTATTTATTTTTTTATAAAAAATCTAAATGAACAGTTATGTTTATAACCCTTGAAATGGGGAATGAGCCAGAGAAGCAAGACAGGTTAAGTGTGTTTTATAGTTCAAAACAAAAGACTTGAATTAAAAAATGTCATGTCTTTGCTCAGTGACAAACTACAGGATAGATGTGGTGATATGGAACAAGGATGTGCAGTGGGGATACTTGACTGTTAAACTTCATGGCAATGGTAAACAAGCACAGGCAACCATTGACCAGTAAGTCTCCTCTGCATATATAGCCAAGATTTGTCTTTATCTCCATGTTACTACCTTCTCTAACTAATGTATTTTTCCCCCTCATATTAGTAAATCCTTAAATTTCAAGAAGTTCACAGACACCGAGCTGTTGGCTGCGTTTGACAAAGACATTCAGTGGGTGGAAAAGGTGTCTGTTAAATTCTCCACTGGGAATGTATTGCAGCCCAAACGTAAGCTCAGAATTCTCCGAATCCGTCTCAAAAACCTGGAACCTAAAGGGAATAAAGCACAGGGGTATGCTAAAATTTTACCTTTAAGAAATGACACGCAGCATCAGCTGGTTTCTTTGTTGAAGCACTTCTTATATCTCCCAGCTGTAGATTTACCGACGTGTCTGGTTTTTCCCCTCACAGGCCTCTGTGTCGATATGACGTCCTTCTCGAGGAGAACAAAGAGGTCACCTTCAGGCCAATTCCCTGTGAAGAATCAAACTTCTAAAGGGGAGAAAAATTGCATAACATTTCACTGCATGTATGGAGAGAGATTCGGCTGATTCTACAGTTCTTCCAGAATTGTTCATGAAAAGACCAGCACTGCTAAAACAAAACAAAATAACACAATGTTGCCTCACAGTAAGAAGGTCTATGTTTGAGCCAACTGGCTCGCTGGGACTTTTATGTGCAGTTTGCACTGTCCCACAGTTATTTGGGGGTTGGGTTAACTGGTGATTGAGTCTAAGTTGGCTGTCGGTGTAACTTTGAGTGTGGACTGTTGTCCGTCCCTGTTGTTAATGCGATAGACTGGTTGGCCCCCTGCACCTCTGAACTGGATAAGTGGAAGATGGATGACTAGACCAGTAATGTGAATTAGACAGATTATCTGTCACAAATGAGTGAAAAAATACTAACATATTTACCTTTTTTGATAGAAAAGTAGGGCTGTCAACGTTAACGTGGCGTCACGATTAACGCGATTAACGCTCCAGATGGGTGAATTGCGTTAAAATGGGTGTAGCTCAGGTGGCAGAGCAGGTCAGCCACTAATCAGGAGGCCGGTGGTTCGATCCCAGGCTGCCTCCTGGCTGGGCAAGATACTAACCCCATGTTTGCCTACTGGTGGTGGTCAGAGGGCCTGGTGGCCAGCCTGGCCTCTGTCAGTGCGCCCCAGGGCAGCTGTGGCTACAATGTAGCTTGCCATTGCCAGTGTGTGAATGTGTGTGTGAATGGGTGAATGACTGAATGTAGTGTAAAGCGCTTTGGGGTCCTTAGGGACTGCGTAAAGCGCTATACAAATGCAGGCCATTTACCAAATTTTTTTAATTGTGTTAATTGTGTTAACCCGTTAACGTTGACAGCCCCTGTCGAACACATAATGTACGACTGATAGATTTTATTCCCTTTAGGCCTTTTGTTTTTGTTGCTTGTCTTTGCTTTTATTTCTGTTTACTTTTTTATGCCAATATAAATTTTCAACATACATATATCAGTAGTAACTATATTTATTTTTAATAAACACACAATGCACATCAGCACCCAGTAAATTTACATTCTTTGTGCAATCAGAAAGAAAACAAGTGCTATTTTTTTTTCTTTTTACAAGCCTAAAATCTGTGTGCTCATCCATATTACATTATTATAAACAAACTCTTGAGTTTCTGTAAATGAACTGCTGCTTGTCATTTCTCATCCTTCTCTCTCTCTGAGTCACTGTCACAATGGATAAAAATGCAGTTCAATTATGCCGTAGTACATATTGCCACCAATCATTGTCTTAATGGACGGTGATGAGTGAAATCTCCTGGAAAACTCAAAATGTGAGATTACAGTTCCCCGGTAAGAATGTTTATGAATGCCTTTGGTGACGTGACGAGAAAAAAACAAGATGTTTGATGTGTAACTGCGCCGGTCATCTCCAGAAGGAAAGGACAGTTTGCTGCAGCCTCCGTCTTTGCACTTTCACCAGTGACTCAGTAAAAATATTAAGCCCTCTGGGTCAGCCCACTCAGCAGTCCAAAAAGAAACGGTAAATCAGAAATCTGATGAAAGAATAGTCGTCTTTGCTCATTTAGACATGTGCTTCTTCATTCGCTGAATTTCCATCTAAAACGGAAAAAAATTGGATTTTGAAAAAAATCAAATCATGATAAATCTTCCCACCTTGAAGTGTTTACGCCCATTGAAATACGATGTTACTAAATTTTATTATCCTCGGCCACTTTACCTGTAACGTTAAGCGAATCCTTTTCTCCTCATCCAGCTCATTCATCAGCAGTTTGATTTCTTTGCTGGAATAACACAATGTTGTTAAATTAGCACAGCAAAAACCTGACTGAAACTACAGTTGGTTGGTACTGATGCTGGGCTGGGAGTGTCAAATGCCCTCCAGAGTGAGGATGAGCAGGTAAACAGAAAACTGTGCAGATGTCTACAACTTATAGCTAATGTGCAATTAGGGAAAGACAGCCATACTTGTGCTGAGTCTTCATCTGTTCAAACTGGCCCTTCAGGTCTCTCAGCTCTGTCTGCAGTTGTTCCAGGTTTGGCGAGGCGTGCCCTTCTGGATTTCTGCTGGGCTGTGAGTTGATGCCTGCAGGCGGAGCTGGGTGCAGCACAGCAGAGATAGCCTTTGGCAGGAGAGAGGAGAAAGACTCTGTGGGCATAGTTTTGGTTTCTAATGCCTGTGGAAAACACAAAAGAAATATAAGAAGTTGTCATTTACTGCAGTTTAACAGCTGTGGATTGTACGACCTTTAGCATTTTATTTTATACACTGCTCGAAAAAATAAATAAAAATGAAAGGAACACTTTGAAAACACATCAGATCTCAATGGGAGGGAAAAAACTGTGCTGATATTTCTACTGATAAAGACTGCATGATGAATGATGATGCCACATTGTGAAATAGAAATAAAAATGATCAACCTACAAAGGGCCGAATTCAAAGACACTCATCACCCATCAAAGTGTGGTGTGCTGTGGGATCTTCCCTGGAGGAGGAACTGTCTGCATTTTCTCAACACATTGTGAAACACCACGAGGAACCCACAGGAACACTGCACCAACATAGGGTCTGACAATCCAAGGACTTGATAACTAACGGCTGTCAGGGTACTGCCTTTTAGCCTGAAGAGGTCTGTGTGCCCCTCCATGGATATGCCTCCCCAGGCCTCCTTGACCCACCACCAAACCAGTCATGTTGAACTACAGGCAGAATAGCATTCTCCACAGCTTCTCCAGGGCCTTTCACATCTTTCTCACACTCAGGGTGAGCCTGCTCTCATCTGTGAAAAGCACAAGGGGTCAGCGATGGACCTGCCAATTGTGGTATTCTAAGGCAAATACCAGTTGGCTCCATGGAGGACGTTGGGCCCTCAGGCCAGCCTCATGAATCAGTTTAATTGTTTGCTCAGAGACATTCACACCAGTGGCCTGCTGGAGGTCATGTTGTAGCGCTGGCAGTGCTCATCCTGTTCCTCTTTGCACAGATGATCAGAAGGTTAAGGACCTTCTATGCTCCTTTCCAGGAGTAACTGCCTGTTTGATGTGCTTTCCTGGAGCAGTTAGACTACCTGTGCAACCTATGTAGTGTCCAGGTGTCGTCTCATGCTACTGGTAGTGACAGTGACCCTAGGCAAATGCAAAACTAGTGAAAAAACACTCAGGAAAAATGTCAGTGTCCTCCACCATGTAAAACCATTCCTGGTGTCTCATTGTTGGCCCTCAGTGCACCTGTTGTTAATTTTATTAACAGCAAAACAGCTGAAACTGATTAACAACCTCCCTCTGGTCAATATTCTAGAAGTTTAATTATCTTGATGCTATGCTCTGATTAAAAAGTGTTAATTTCATTCAGTTTTTGAGCAGTGCACTTACAGGCGGGATGGATCCATTCTGAGTTGTTTGTTGAGTTCCTTCTGGCAGCGAATTCTTTACTTCACTCTGGGTTTTCTTTCGTTCCTCCTCCATCATGAGTGTTACCTGTAAAATAAAGTCTAGTTTGAGACGTCTGATGAGTAAAATACATTAAATGGTGACATGTCGTTCTAGCTTTTGGTGTTTCTTAGTCCCAGAAGATGATTTTCAAAAAGGGGACCGATTCACTACAGGGCAAGTACCTTTTAACTTTGTTTTAAGTAAGGAGTCAAAGTAGATATCTTCTGCGTCTCTACTTGTCTCTCTGTGTGTGTATGGGGCAGCTCAGAAAAGTTAAATTTATCCCAAGGACAGAGTGACACAAGCAGACCACACCACACACTCTTTTCAAACACAGCACCAAGCTATAAACAAACTGGACGATTAAGAAATGGAATGGCTTGGCTTGTAGATGGCTTTCATTAAAAATGTATACTTCCCAGAGTCCGAAGCTCTGACTGTAACCTCTCATCTACAGCATGAGCTGCGTGCGCATTCAGCTTCTCCGTGATAGACACAACTGACACAAACTCCTCAGTGTCTTTGAGAAAAATGGAGATTACATGTTAAAACACACCTCACAGAGCTTGGAAGTCACTGAATGGTCATTCTTAGACATCTCGCTCCTTCTTTTGCACATTTTCAAAGTCTAGATTAACATTCTGCCTCAGACATGCAGCATCCGAGCACAGTAGCATTTCAATATATGTAACAAACAATAGTTGCAAGGCTTACCGGGAATGAGGGCTGAACTATAGCTGCCCATCGTGACAGAGAAGAATACAGTGAAAGACAGAAAAACCCTGCAGTGCCCTTAAGTCTACATCTACAAATGACAAATGGGAGCAAGTCAGTGGGACACAAATCAACAGAAACCTGTCAGCTCAGTGCAGTCTCACACCGTGCTGCTTCTTTAAAAGATCTGTGCTCTTTGTCATGAATCAGCCCAGCAGCAGAAGTATTTCTTTATCAGTGAGTGTGAGAGAGAGACTAAATGTGTAAGAGCAGAGGCAGCTGTTTCTCTCATGCCACAGCAGTGAACTAATGGGCAACACATGCTGGAGCCAGTGCAGAGTAGGGAGCACAGTGACAGATTAGTAAACGTACTAAACCAATTACCAGATTATTGTCAGTTAAAGCCACGATCCGGAGCGCACGCTCACCTTGTTTTTCCAGCTTCGCCGCTGAGATAAAGCAGCATCTGCGGTAACTCGACACCACCCATTGTAATCCACAGTGGTCTGCAGAGTATGCTGCGATGAAGAGTGGTGCTGTCCGGTCTAAGTTTAGAGCAGAGCCCCCCCCCATTCTGCTCCCAAATATCAGCGGCGTCACAGACTGACGGCTGACAGTTGTTTAAACGCACAAACGATGCAAAAAAACAAAAAATCTAGAAGGTTGACGACTTCAATTTAATTCTCACAAGCTGTTTCAAAACAGACGTCAAAGGGTGAGCACGCTAGAGAGGCATATCCACGTAAGGTTTGCAATAATGTCTTCATAAAAGGACATTCTTGTGAATGAGTTTGTAAAATGGGCAGCACGGTGGTTAGCACTGTTGCCGCACAGCAAGAAGGTCCTGAGTTCAATTCCACCATCAGGCCGGGGTCTTTCTGTGTGGAGTTTGCATGTTCTCCCCGTGTTTGCGTGGGTTCCCTCCGGGTACTCCGGCTTCCTCCCACCGTCCAAAGACATGCAGCTTGTGAGGATAGGTTAATTGGATAATCCAAATTGCCACTAGGTGTGAATGTGCGAGTGAATGTGAGTGCGACTGGCTGTTTGTCCCTGTGTGTTGGCCCTGCGACAGACTGGCGACCTGTCCAGGGTGTACCCCGCCTCTCGCCCTATGACAGCTGGGATAGGCTCCAGCGCCCCCCGCGACCCTGAAAAGGATAAGCGGAAGCGAATGGATGGATGGATGGAGTTAGTAAAATGGTGAGTAAAAAAAAAGAAAGAGGAAACAGAAGAGTTTCCAAACTCGCATAACACAACAACAGACTGTCCTCCTGTCACAGCTCCAGAGATCAGCTGTTGTCGAATGCTTGAAGAAAAAGATATTTCTTCAGCTTAGGTTTAAAAAGTGACCTCAGGCAAGCATCAAGCTGTCTGGGGTCACTTTGGAGGTCATTCCAAAGTGTCAGTGCCACAAGATGAAAGCCAGGACCCCCTTTTTGTATACCTTTCAGCTGTAGGATGGGTCAGGAATGATTAGGTTAGAATCTTGAGGGAGTATATGTACATATGCATTTCTACCAAGACCATTTAAAGCTTGAAACACAAGTACTATCACTTTACTTTGTAAGGGACGGAGCCGGTGCAGGACTGCTAACACTGGAGTAATGTGATCTCGGGTTTTTTTGTTGCAGTTAGTAGTCTGGCTGCAGCATTTTTAGAATAGTTGTAAGAGATGATTCACTAGTTGTTTACAATGCTGTAGTCTAAGGTTAACAAAGGCACACATGGCTTTCTCTAGATCTGATGGACCTCTGGAAAAATTAGTATGAAAATTGTTCTGAGGTGGAAAAAACTGCTTCAGGACATGGCATTTGTCATAATACCTAATGACTGTAATTTCACAGTGCCCCAACTTTAAAAGATGTACAATATTTAGCAGCTAATATCAGTAATATTTAACCATTTACATTAACATTTTAAGTGAAAATAAAGCCTATCAAATGTACAGCTTTAGGAAATGTGAAGATTTTGAACTTTTTACTGTATTTTCATTAGCTTTTCCTATCAATAAAGACCCCCAACCCCCATTGCCACTCAAACTTCACCAAGGTACAAGAACACTTTCTGTGAATTACTAAAATAAACCTCAGAGAAAATAACTTTCTCAGTGTGATTGTTTTTAATGTTGCTCTTAATTTGTTCTGTTATTGTGTATTCTTTACGTTTGTACGGGATATTGTATGTTTTAAATGTTATATACTTATGTGGTACGTGTATTTTGACTTTTGTTGCCAGGTCTCTCTTGGAAATCAGTTTTTTTAATATCAGATTTTTTACCTAGATAAATAAAGGACTAATACAAGAAAAAACCCCACTTATTTTCTAAATGTATAATTACAGGATAGTCTGTATTTTTGTAGGAAACTGGAGGAAAAAAAACAAAACAAACAAAAACAGGAAATCTACAGCATCTGATTTAAACATTTGTGGCATCGATTCCCAAAACCTGTATCCACCGAGGTCTTTGCACTCATTAAAGGGTTACACAGTATGAAAATCATTGTATTATTTTTAAATGTTGTACACTGTTAATGTTGTTTGGGAAAAAGGCTGAGACTGAGTGCTTAATCTCATTTTATTGAAAGTGTTTAAACACATTTTACAAGTAGTACCCAAGTGTCCACTGAGACTGTTTTCTAATCAAAGACATCTTATCGTGGGTCTTTATGGACAGTAAAAGTCAGATACTAAAGAGATTTTTTTTTTGTACTTAAATCTGAAATGTGACGCTGTTGGTATTTAAAAAACAAACAAAAAACCCCAAACAAGGACTCCCATAATCACAAGCAGCAATTACCAAATCATCTGAAGAGAGGAAAAAGCAGGGCTGTATAATACAATGGCCTATGTTACAGACAATGTCAACCAAAATACTGCAGTACTTTTACAAAGAATAAAGTAAAACACCAAAATAAATTGAATAAAAAGCTTTCACGATGCAGGATGGGATTGTAGTGAAGCTTTCTGCAGTCCCCCTGACAGCAAAGAGCTTGATGAGAATTTTTCTCCATCCATGTTAGCTGAACGTAGGACCTATACAAGAAAAAGAAAAAAGAAAAATCTTTAGAATCTTCTTACGTGTTGCATCTGAAGCACGTATCAAACTTGAAGCCGCTGATGCTTCCCAACTCACTAGTGGTCATCACCACCGTTGCTGGTTGGGTCCTCGGTTGTACGGTGCGCGCTGACGCATCACTCTCATGTTACGGTATTTGGACACGATACTGTAACTCTTTCTGAACACTGGTCTCTGATTCGGGAAAGGACGCGGCACCAAGCTCTCCTTTTTCAAAAACAAACAAACATGTAATGAAGAATTCGTTTTAAAGAACGAATGCTTCTTTTCCAACAAGAGAGATGATCTCTCTACTTACCATGAGTGGTCTTCTAAAATTCCCAGACAGTTCAGGGCCCATCCTCCGTGGACCACCAGTGAACTTTGTTCTCTGTAAAAGCACAATGGTAAAAGCTGAGTATATACAACATTTGTGTGATTGTACTGTAATCACAATACAAATTAGTTTTACATTTTCCAAAACATTACTGCTGTTTTTTTAAACTAGTTTCAATGTCAGGATGCTATAAAGTGTTAATAATAGTTTATCTTCATACCTCTGCAAGCTCAATATAGTCAGAGTTGGTTGATATGGACAAAACTTTTATCACAAAAGAGAAATCGGTCTGCATTACTAGCTGCAATAACCAGTCTATTCACCAACTCTTAAACTTATCAAAAATAAATGTTAAAATAAAATGTCCTTGAAAATTGGGAAACTTATGATTTTTGTTTTAAATTTGAGAACAAATTAAATATCTAGCATTATTAATCATGTCTTGAAAATCTGAGAACAGCAGCTAACATCATTTAGGCTTTCTATCAGTCACCGCACACATTTACTTTTTCTACAATACAAGTATTTGGATAAGAATACTTAGCTTCAGGTTTAGCACATGTCCTTTTGCAGATAACAGAAACATGTCCATTATGATTGGCTGATGTGGTGGCGTAACGACACCCTTAAGTAATGTCTGACATGTCTGAATTTAAAAGCCTACAATTTTCAACACTGACATTCTTTCCCTTTAATAAAGTACTCTGTTTTATAGCCCAGCATTAAATTTTATGATTTCACTGAAAACATCTACATTAACATGCAGACTATATAGTTTCTTTCATATTTGATCTTGCAAATATATTTAATTATAATTACTTTAAGTTATTAATGCAGACTGACATTGTTTTACACAAGTTTCTGATTATTACTGTACATTTAGAGCAGTCTGTCTTTATGGATGATCTTTTCTTCAGCACTGTTTCTTTCACTCACTTGCATGGGTCCGGGTCCGGGTCCTTTCCTTAAGGGTCTCCCAGGTCTGTAGCTGTCATGCATCATATTAACAGGCCTACAAAAAACAAATAGCCATCAGAAACCTGAAGAATACCTTATTTTTATGCTTCTGTGAAATCATACATTTTTCCCATACAACTAAAAGAGCATGAGGCTGTTACAGCAGTCTTTGAAAAAGACTGAACCTCCCAGTAAAGCAAGAACACCGCCTCGAACACTGGCATAGTTCTTTCCAATGTACCTAAAGACCCTCTTGTCCAAATATTCCTGTTTTCTGTCTTCAGGAGAAGATCTGGTATCACTTGACTTAGAGAGGCGTCTGTTTGGTGTGGTATCGGCATCTGAACTGTGATCTAAAACAAACAAAAAACATTTGAAGACACTACTTAAAACAGTTGACACCTTCAACAGATTATCAGATGAAAATTAAAATAAAAAATTAGAAATAAGACAAGTACACAAAAACCTGACTTACCACTCTTTGACTTTGGGCTACGGCCCTTTGGAGGCGAGCAGTCCTTGGAGGAGCTCGGTCCTGGTGGCCAGTGCGACAAAACGACAAGATCACGTTTCTCTATGGGAGAAGATCTGAGGAGAAAGTCACAGAGGTGGTGTTGAGAACACCAGTTCTGAACATAAATAACTTGAAATCTCTGAATAAAAACAGACCTCTAGTACAAACTAAAAGAAAGCCTGGCGGCTCTTAAGTAATGCAATTTAAACCAGTAATGAACAAAACTGTTTTGTATGCTGACAATTCAAAAAGCCACGCATCGCTTGGGTACTTACAAAAAACCCATGGAATGTCCATGCTCCTTTACTCCTATTTTTGTACCCTGAATCAATCAGTGCTCTCTTCATTTACTCAGTGATTGACAGAGGAGCCAAATGTTGGACGACGTTAAGAGATCAGATCAAGTCTTCTATCATCCCTCTTTCACAAGTGCAGGAAGGCAATGCATTTTTCCCCCCCCCAATGTCAGAATGAATTTCTGAAGGCTTTATAATCAGACCACACCATGTTGTTCCTTTAGTCATCTTCAGTTTTCATCATCCAAAGGGCTTCCCCATGCTTTAAAGGTGAGATTGGAGTCACCAAGTGATCTATAGTTCTGAAGGTAGAGGCACAGCTTGTTTTTTTCTTAGTTTCAAGAGATGATCTAAAGGTTGTCTGTTCACAAACAAGTCCAGGTTTAGAGAGGACTTGAGGCTTTTTAGTGCCAACAAAGGAGGCTTCCATCCAATCATACTCTTCTTAAATGTAGGGATGTTAGGTATATTGGAAGAAAAGGCTGGGATCAGTTTGCCAGTTCTGCCATCGATGGGCTACAATGGCACTCAGTTTTCCTCTTCCATTGTAGTTTAAACTTACATTTGGGTAGATCAGGGATATTCGACGGAGAATGTTGGTTTGGGGGGGGGGGGGGGGGGGTTGGTTCCTGAAACTGACAAGGTAGTGTCTTTACAGGTTGGCATTCACAAGTTTGGGTTAGAGACTTTCGTTGCAGTTGCCTCGTAAAATGGCTCAAATGTTTTACTGTCCATGAGGCTTGTGATCCACACATTTATTATTTGATTTGGGTCAGACATCAGACGGGACAGGTAACCTGATAGTCCAGCTCACGTTCACGCTGATTTAAATAAAAATAAATAACAAGATGTGACGCAGATGCAAAGAGAAAGCTGATCTTGTATCTGTTCTCTTTTAGTATCCCATTAGGATTGAGGAGTCTTGTAATATCTTTCCATTCTTTTGCATCCATTGGTGTCATATCTATGGGCCTCACTGATATTGCGTACCTTTGTGATCTCAGTGCTTTTTCCAAAAAATTTAAGGTGTCATATCAAGACATTTCATATAAGGAAGGGTGATCTGATGTGATTTGTCCATGGCGTAGCTCTACAGTTGCCGATTTAACTTGTTGATGTGATTATCCCTCATGCATTTCATTAGAAAATTTTCAAATAATTCTCCAGAACTGACATGATAGTTATGTGGGGTATGTCAGAAAAGATGGGGTGCTATGAGACCGTTTCTTATGAAGTTGTGGTGACTGCAGAGCAACAGTTCCAGCGCTTAGATCCACTGCATGAAGTGCAAGTAGCAGTTTGGCTCCTCTTCATTGTGCTGATTGGCAATGATGTAGCACCACTGAGCTTCATGGTTACGTTTGTCCAAACCATTTGATTCTGATAAGCTGATCCAGTCCTTCTGCTGAAAATGAATTTGCTTCACTTCTGTCTGACACAGAGTGGCTAAAATGCCTGGAAGTTCCACAGTGTCTGCATACTGGACGCACACATCTGATGAAAGCTCAAGGAGAAAAAGTCCCGACTGTGGTAAGTGCTAGATTTTCGGAGGCTTTTTTGGTTGTTTTTAAAATTTTTGCTCAATTCCTTGTCTCTGGTTTTAAATATTTTATGTTTTCCAGACTCAAGCATTAGTTTGTTTACTGGATTATTTGAAGGGAACAAATTAAGGGTTATGGCTTAGCTAATTAATCACTGCAAATAAATGCTACTATGAACAGCAGCCATGTTAACCAGTGTCCCAGTTTATTTGAGATTTACTGGCTTTTTGGTCTCTGCAATCATCCTCCGTCTTGAAATTATGACTGTATGTGCAGCTTTCTTCTTGCCTCGTCTTACGATTTTTCTGTCTCATATCCTAACACCCTGAACAGCAATTAGTCATAAAACAATGTAAAGCTTTCAGATTTCTTTTTCTGCAAGGAAATACGCATTTTAAGGCAACAATCGCCGTACTTAGTGACAATCGCACCATTTTCAGGAGGCTGTGATAAAATTTCAGCCCAATGGAGCCTTCAGCAGCACAGTGACCTCGTCTTCTGATTTGCGCCATTTGTTTTGAGGTTATGGTGGGCTGCTTAACTGCTTCTTGATAGAGCATAGACATAATGTGTTTCCTTATCTGGAGAGCCGAGTTAGGAGCAGGGAGGTTGGATAGGAAGCTCTGTGCAAGATCAGAACTTGACAACGCGATGACCACGACTGCTGTGGTATGTATATTCGCCTGTTCTCCTTCATATATATATATTAGTATTATATATTGTTCACCGGGATCTCTCGTGAACACACTTCTGAACACCATGTTTCCACTAAGGTGAAGCATGTAATTACAGTTTAGGCGATGCCAAATGCGGTCCTCTTCACGCCCATCATTTATCTTGTTTTGCATACAGCGACATATTGTTTTACATGAGAGCTGTTAACATCAATTTGCGGATGAAAAGGGCTTCAGAATATGCTGACGAGCACTTCTTTTGAGATCAAGTCAGCAAGTGCTGACAGAAGAATCCTTTGACAGCAAAGCTCAAACTCTTCATCAAGGGGGTTATTAAATCTTTTGGCGAAGATTTAAATTAGATCCTGTGTAACAGACGCATAAAACTTCTCTCCATCCCACTTGACAGGTAGATACTCTGATACATATGTGGTGGTATGTGAAAACATTTGTGGATTTTCATCAACCGAACCACTGCTGCACATTTAGCTCATCATGACATCTCCTTTTTCCACAGTTGGGACCCCCTTTCACATAGAGACATTCTTGACCTCCTAATCATCATCAAGCCCCTGCGAACAGTGCAACAAGGAAAATACCGTACCTGTGCGCGTTCATGGACCGACGAGACTCCACCTGCTCTTTTCCTGTATCAGAGTCTCTGGAAGACTTGTTGGCACTGCTTTCTTCTCTGGGGAGTGACTGTGGGGGTTTTCCCCTTCTTGTCTCCACTTTTCTCAGGGGTACTGCATTTAATTGGAAACGTTTCTTCCTGAGAGCAAGAACAGAGCTGGCATTTCCTTGTAAAGCAGAATCACCCAGGCGAAACCTCGGTCGCACATATGGGGGTATTCTGAGCCTCATGAGTGACTCTGCTTTGACTTGTCGGCTCTTAACCAGGAAACTTCTATCCCTAAGAGACAAGGGTTTTCCACCAAATGGCCTGGGAATGCTGAGCAGTTGGGGTCTCACTCTCCGGATCTGTTTTGCATTGCCATGCTCCAGTGCTGCGTCCGAGGAGGACATGCTGATGTCCGATATCCTCCTCTTGCGGGGTCCTGCCATTTGCCTCTCCTGAGGGCCCCTGTGGTAGGAGGATGAAGGTGATGGGCCTCCTTTCCATGAAGGGGATCTGTAAGGAGGTGGGTGAGGCACATCTTGTGCCCTCTCTCTACTGTGGGATCGGCTACCCTGCCTCTCCATGGGACCACGCTGGCGCCTGGAGTCTTGCTCAGATGACCACCTGCATATCCATCAAACAATAGAGAAATCATTATAATGACAGATCCATTGCCATTTTAAGTTGGAGACGGAACTTAACTCTTAAATGACAGAAGTAAACAGGTAGGAGTACGTTTTCAAAGAGTATTTACAGGTGTGATACTCCTCAATGGCAGGTATAACCACATTTACACAGGTCCCCCCATTAACCCCCTCTAATAACTATGAGCTGGGACATAGTAGAAGTAATCATTACAGCCCCTTTGACTGGGAGGACTGGCCACCTTCAGGCCTCTGCTTTAATAATTTTACCCAGCTGGGCTTGCTGCTTCACGGCTGTACCTCTCTGTACACGAGCCTCTCGCATGCATCTCTCTGGGGTTCCTCTGTGACCCCGAGGGCCCATGTTGCCCATTATGTGAGAATGATCCAGCCTCGTGCCAGCGCTTCACGTTGTGACCCGAGTGTTCCTGAGTGGGCCTTTCTCTTGGACTGTAATTCCCTCGAGGGTCTCGACTCCGCTGCTCCTGATGAGGAAAGCCTGACTGCCTTTTGGGGCCTTTGAAAGATCCCTGGTAGCCTGGTGCAGAGCCTGGCCTCCTATCAGCTGGGTGGCCACGAAAATGCCTTGGGGAAGATGATCTGTGACCAGAGGGGTGACCATGAAAAGATGGACCTCTCTGACTATGATGTCCTTGCGCAGGACCATGAGATGATGACTGATGCTGGACTTGAGGGGAGCGGGTTGGCCTAGATGGAGGCAGCCGTCTCTGGCTATGGTGTGGTTCCATTTTAGGATGGTACGGTTGAAAGGAATCCTGATTTTGGGACCTCCAGTTATTAAAACGTGGCTCCCTTTGCTCTCCCATCAGAGGAACTCTTCTGACAGGTGGGGGTCGTCCTCTACCTCTGGATTCCCTCCAGTTAAGTGGAGGCTTTGCTGGGTAGGCCTGGGCATCTCTTCGACTTCTAGAACTGGGGTTGTAATTGCCTTCATTGTGTCCAGTAGCATGACTATCTCCATAAGGTCTAACAGGACACAAGAAGCAAAAACTGGTAAGTTCCACCAAACACTTTAAATCATTTTTAAAAATGAAGTCCAGAGTTCACGTTAAGTCATTAACTTATAAACTTTATGATGAACATAACACCAGGTGATGCTAATGCAACTAGATACAACTGAAAGACATTACCTGGGCTTTAAGCGTGGTGGTCCAAAATGCGTTCGGACCATCTTTGGTAGACAGTGAATAATCTATGGACAAAAAGAAATTGAAATCATTGATCCTAATGAGATGTAATGCTAGACTCTCAAAGAGGCCTATCCTGACTTCTCGGCCATCCACATCTTGGTTATGCACTTGATGGGATTTAATAGGTAACTTTACTACTACTACTACTACTACCCCCCCCCCCCCCCCCAATACAAAGACAAGCAGACATGTGCAACATCTAAGATTGACAGATATATAGTTCCATTTACTTCCAGTTAAAAATGTAGTTTAATTATAATGGGACAAGTTGCCTTTTTAGGCTTGAAGTCCGGTTTTCATTGAAATCAATTGCAATTTACATATTCCTTCAAAACAACTACCCAAGATGGCTGCGCAGTGTCCATACTTGCTTCTAAAGAGGTTTTCACAAAAACTTAGAATCACACTTTCTAAAGGAATAAACACTAAATAGGATGTTACGAAGATATATAAAATAAAATAAAAACCCTGCAAAATAAAAAAGAGCGAGACAGGAAACGGAGAGGGTTTTCTTTTAGCGCCGACTGCTTGTCGTTTCTAACGAACATGTTTATATTCGCCTCAATTCCTCATGTTTAGAGCATCCCAGTCGTGAGAATGAGCAAGAAATTGCGATAACACCGCTATGAAAGGACCACATTTCCCACACCTCCTTTTACCAGAGCCTCTTGGCTCATTGTGGCGACCCTAATTAAACTCGACGGCTAAACAGTTTGCTACGAAAAGACAAAAACCAGGTGACCTCCATTGATACAGGCTTGATTGTATCACCGTAAATTCTAACTTAAAAACAGTACGCGTAGATAGGCTGGGTGGGTGGGTTTACCATGGTGGGCGCCGTTTTAGTTTCGTCTAAAGCTGACCGTGCTTCCATTTTTGGCATCAGCTCGCTTCAGCTGTTGGTGAAAATAACACCAGACAAGCACGAGTGAAAACCACCCCACGCCAGGCCCGAGTACATCGCCTCAATGTTTTGACTAGGTCAACATTTGGTTTTTTTGTTTGTTTTTTGAAAAAAAGAATAAACTAAAAGCGCATCTAATTGCAAAGTTAGCTGAGCATAGCTAGCTACTTGGGATATTTCGTTAGTTGGTAACGTCCCTACGCTAACCTTCCAAAATGACATTCACCCGAATCCTTTCATAGGAGTAACAACACGTTACACAAAATAAAACAAAAGGTTCACCAATGCGTGCAATTCGGCCATTTCGAGAGGTACTTACCTAAACGCAACGGAAGAGTGAAAGACGAACGTTGAGCACGACACAGCACTCGTCGTCTCACGGCCTTCTTCTTCTTCTTCTTCTACTGCTTCTCCTTGTATTTTACTCGGCAGTTAGCGAAAAGCGTAAAGGCGCATTAGCGCCACCTTCTGTGTCATGACTCTATCGTAGCAATCATTTTAGTTTAAATAATATAGCATAAACTGAAGGATATCCTACCCACCGCAAGAAGTCAGTAAATAAATAACGCGAAACAGGCAAAAAAAAAAAAAAAAACTGTTATCAACATGGTGCAAGTAAATAATCACAGTCATTGTTCATTTCAGGGTTTTGCAGACTGCTGAGTGCTTATGATCCTCAGCACCCGTGCTTCATATAATAGGCACACATGACCACAGAGCCAAAAAAGTCGAAATTCTCAGTTTTGCGCTTTATTGTTTCAGATATCCATGCTAATCATGCACAATGTCTACAGTAATTACATACGCTAGGTGACTGACACTGGTTTCATGTATGGCAATGAGCAAGCGTGAATACTTCTTTGATGTGGCATTGTGTATTATTAATTCATAACCATTTCCAGTCCTCCAGCTGTTTGAATATGCAAAATATATATAGATGTGTATATCAAACCATAACTCAGATATATGATTTATATTTCAATGTGGCTACTTTGCATAAGACTGTTATATGGCCATTGATTTGGGTTGTTTGACAACAAAAACTAAATGTCACTTCTTAACTGCACTGAATGTCGACATTACTGTCTACACCATGGCAGACATGATGCATTTCAAACCAAGTTTCAAGTATTACAGGTCACAGACACACAACTATCCCAGTGATCAAGTTAAGATAAACACAAAAAAAGCACTGAAGTAAAGCAGCTGCTCAGTCCCAGATAAGGCATCTCTACTGAAAATACATTTTAACGCAATACAGAAAGTGAATGTCACTGAATTGTTGAAGAAGTGTTCATGATCTCAGATGTAAGGGGGGGGGGGGGGGGGGGGGGGGGTCAGCAGTAAACAGTATCTTTGAAGCTACAGGCCAGATCATTTGCAAGTCGCTCAGCAAAGATTCCTGTCCCTGCGCCCTTCAGTCCTTCAGTCCAGTTCAGTATCCAGACATAGAGGGAAATTTCTGTTTCACAGATAAGTTAGCACTGGGTCCAACACAGCAAGGCACTCCTACCGATATCTTTTTAAATAACAAGAAGTTTAAGGCTGCCTTGCTTTCTTGATTTCTGTATATTTGTAGAAGACTGGTTCTGCTCTGCAACATACTGGTACTTTCTTTGCATTGGTGACATGACTTGTTTTTAGTTTGCTGCAACATTCAAGTTTACTTGGAATTTTTTAAGGTCATTTCCCTCCTCATTTGCATGCAGTTAGAAAGATTTGAAAAGGGAATAAAGGGAAAATATCAAGATTATAGTTTGCTGGGACAGAAAGTAAATAATACATAGTTGGAGTAGTCTGCCTGGATTTTAGTTTGTTACATAAATCCAATATCAATACACACACCAGTAACATTGCTAGCATTAAAAATAAACCTGTCATGAACATTAAATAGTCTTGCCTTCCCAGCAACACTTTGAATATCGTTTAAAGGCTTAGGAGGGTGTTTGGAAAGGCTACAGTCATCAGTGCTCTGAGCAGGCTTTAATACAACATGAAAATGAACTGGGAGCCAGTAAGGAATCTGTGCAGGGCAAGCTCTTCTCTAGCTAATGTATTTAAGTAATAGTATGTTTTTGAAATTTTTCTAGTATTCAAATCCCTGATATTTTTTTCCTCCATCGGGTCACACATCTACTGACTGTCTGTCATATGTGGATACTTGTCCTCAGAACAAGTACTGCAGATTCACAACAGCTGTAATACAGTCATTTGCTATGTTATTACTAAATAGGAGATGTTTTGTTTATATTGAAGGTCATATTGTACATTTTTAGGTCAATCTCTATGGCTCTATTCCCATTATTTTAATGACACAAGAGCACATATCCAAAATGTGACATCCTTGTGAGCGTATGTGTGCTTGTGTGTGAGAGACAGAGATGGAGAGGACAGAGACAAGGCAAGCAAGAGAGGAAGAGAAAGGAATTAATCAGCTACTTGATGCTTAGTTTATTCGAGGACGGAGGTGCCATCCCAATGAGCTTTGAGTCTGAGACGGGACTGACGACACCCTCAATGAGGTTCTTGTTGCAGTCACCGATGCTGCTTTCAGAGGACAGTTTATCATAGGTGATGCTCCCTGTCAGGTCCATCAGCTCTTCGAGGGCCCGGGTGTTACTCATGCCGCTGCTCTGGATTTCATTGACAGGTGAGAACTCTGGGATCGAAATGAGTTCTTCCTTTGAGGCCGGGCTGAAATATGACAATGTGAGAAATCATATATATTACATATTTACACAGCCCCCCCCCCCCCCCCCCCCCCCCCACGCTCACATTTTAGTAATAAAGTGTTACCTAATGACTCACCTGACCTCCATTGACTGCACCTCATTGCAAGACCCTGTGTGCTTCACATCGAGTGGCTCCAGCTTGATGACTGGTGGTGATAGGTTTCCCATTGGAAGGGGTTTTACGGGAGGTCTACCAACCCCAAGCTGGGACCCTCCTTTATCCTTTCCCCCAGCTTTGTCAGCTGATGGCACATCCACGCTCTGCTCTTTGCTTGCTTCAGCTGTTGGAGCACTCCTCTTCAAGGCACTTCCTCCAACCTTTCCTCCACTATTCATCATAACACCCTCTCCCCTCAGCTTTGTGGGGTCTTTCATGATTTGGTCTGTGACATTAACACTTGCTCTGTGCTGCTGGTTTACATTCATTTCCATCTCTCCCCTCTCTTGCTGGAGTACACAGGCTTTGG
Organism: Rhamphochromis longiceps; assembly: GCF_057381845.1. Lineage (NCBI taxonomy): Eukaryota > Metazoa > Chordata > Actinopteri > Cichliformes > Cichlidae > Rhamphochromis > Rhamphochromis longiceps. The sequence continues at coordinate 15,907,182 of NC_140566.1, read as the reverse complement.
CTACTTTAAGGTGGCTGCTAATCTCTTCCCTGGTTTGTCTTGTCTCAGATTTCTTGTCAGGAACACTGTGCGTCACGAGATGAGTGTTGTTTTTTACTTGCTTATGATTGTCCATCTGTGCTGCTGCTGTGACTGTGTCTGTCTTACTGAGAGCAGTGTCCTTTATTTTGACCTGAACTATGACCTGCTCTTTAACCTGAAAGTCAACCTTTTTGGTTGCTGGCTCTTTAACGTGAGCATTGCTTTGAATAGTCTTTATATTACCTGTGAAGAATTAAAAGATTTATCTTTTACAGTGGGCTTTCCTTTGTGTCGACTGTCCAGTTCAACATTAACATTTAATTTAAGTTTTAACAGAAGATATCACAGATGTCATTACCCACAGCATCGGCTTAGCAGGTAAAAAAAACAAAAGGACAGCTCAAATAAAGCATAAGCTCAGATTGTGCAGAGCAGCCCGCTAGAGACAGAGCTGAATAAATCTTCCAAGGGCATTTTCAAGAGCGGCTAATTTTACAGTCAGCTCCCTTGGCACTTCACTGAAAGGTGCCCTTTCAGCACCAGGAAGGAAGTCCGTGTCTCCTCATACGCCACCAAACGTTGCAGAAACACCATGAAAGATTTTAAATGCTTAGAAATGTGGCTTCATCAGCTGAGGGTCACACTCATTCTTCTGAATAATCAAAGCCAAAGCACCAGAACAAGCCAAATCATAAAAATGTAGATGCTGTGGCACATGCTCAAAATTAGCTACTGCAAATTCATTCAAGCTAAATCAGTGGTTCTCAAAGTGGGGTCCGGGGGAATATCCATAGCCATCGGGGTGACATTCAGGGTGCAACAAACCCTTCTCACTGCTGCATAGCTTGGTTGAGTTGGCTGACATGCTGAGTTTGGTTTTCTTGAGAGCTGAAACGGGATGGCCAGTATGCACTACGTCTCGTCAGATGTAAATGAAGTCAGACAGGAAGACAATTTTGTATTTGGATCCTAGTCACATTAAGGGTATGCTGAAAATATACAACTGTTTTGCACCTAAACCAACTGAAATGCGTTGGTGTTTAATACCAGGACACAGGCGTGGAAACACACAGTTGCAATGACACTCTGAATGGGACTGTTAGAAGCTTGTGGCTTATTGGTGCTGGGACTACGAGGGGACCCTTAGAAAATGTGCTCCCTTGTAAGGAGCAGCTGCCCTGGCACCCAAAAGTTTGAGAACCCTTGAATTAAATCATAAACCTTGCATGCCCTGATTGCTTCTTTACAGCAGAGCACAGTAAGCAGGACCAGCAAGCAAAACTTAGCAGATCAGCAGGGGGGGACTGAATAACACACTAACCTGGTGGCGAGACGCGCTTTGTCTCCACCTGTTCCTCCATCTGATTCAGCGCAGAACAGAGACGATCAAGTAAACATTTAAGGCAATCAGGACACTCAACCAAAGTATCACCAATGATAGAATTTAATAAAGATAACAACATGAGAAAGTTGTAATAAATTAAAGTCAAAAGAAAAAAATATCAAACAGTCAGCGGGTGCTTAAAGGCAGCAGGTCTACTGTATGAGGACAGAAGCTGTCTCTTACAGTACCTTCGACTCAGCTTCACCCTTCCTAGTTCTCTTCATAATCTCCTCAATTCTCTGGAAAAGAATATCAATATTCAATCACTCTGGGAACTTTCCAGATATTCAAACAGATATTTCAAGAGAAGAAATGCAATCTGAATACAGCAGTTGACTTGTCTGTGTCTACAGTAACCTTTTTTCTTTGTTGCCGCTCCTCTTCCTCTTGCTGTGTCTGCAGTTCTCTGTCTTGCCGTTGACGCTCCACATCCTCTTGAGCCAGGACTTTGGCTTTTTCTCTCTGTTGAGAGCAAGAAGATCCATACATAGCCAAAGACTGCAATGATTTATACAGTAATCCAAAATTTTTAAAGACAAGAAAGCTACAAAAATCTAAATGCAGAATAATTAGCAATAATAACAGACCAGCACTTTATAAAGACCACTGACCTCTCTGTCCATCTGGGCCTGTAGCTCCTTCTCCTGCTGTTCCTTCTTCCGTTTTTCTTCTTCTTGTTTCAAATGAGCGTCTGCCTCACGCCTTCCTCTCTCTTTCACTTGCTGATTCACTGGCTCCTGCCGTTGCTGCTCCTGTGCAAGTTGCTTCCGTTCCTCTGGTAACCTGATCCACATGCATATGAATTTGTCATCAACATGTTTTATGTGTATTCCAGACCTTATTTAAGGTCATTCCAGATCAATCAACTCACCTTCCTTCTTCTTCTTGCTGCTCCCGTTTTTTCTCCTCCAGTTCTTTCTGAGCCCGAGCCTGGCGCCTACGCTCAGCCAGCAACCTGCTAGCCTCCTCTGCATTTGATGTGCCAGCAGCCACCTTGCCTGTGCATGGTGCTGCTTCTATCACATAAACAAACATGGAGTAAGACTCTTCCATATGTAGTAAAACTGAATGTAAAGGGGGGAAAAAAAGGAACTTATAGAATCCACCTTTTTTCTTGTCTCCATCCAGAAAATTGCTCTGTGTCATCATCTCTAAGGGATCTCCTTTGGAAGTCAGCTGGTTTCCTCTTTCAGGCGACTGACATTTTTCAATAGTGTCTCCTTTGAGGTACTTATCGGAGGATTTGGTTTTAGCGATTTCACTACTGGCCATATTCTTCTGAGCTGGTGGAGATGAAATTAAGCTGTTGATGTCAGCGCTCTTTTTCACTGCAGTGTCAGCTTTGGTGCGCTCGCCCTTTTTTCCCACCTTGTCATTTTCTGCTTTTCTATTATTACTCGGGTTGGGGCGCTGTCTTGTCGGTGAGTAATGGTACTGATGTGCACTGCTAGGAGACTGGGCGCGAATCCTAGGCACACAGAAGGAGATGTCCAGCTTAAGAATATAGTTTTATAACAAACTGAACAAAGTACTGCTCATGCTCAGAGATACATTTGCCCACCTTTTACCAACAGTTTAGCTTACTTGGAAGGGGTGGGAGGGGAAGCCAAATGTTTGGTGAAACTGGCAGGAGATTCAGATCTTCTCACAGGGGACCCACAACCTGGGGATGCAGTTCTTCTCTCTCTGCGCAGCCGCTCTTTCTGTAAGAAGTGTTAGCTTCATTTAAATCATAGCCTGTATCCACTAATGTCTCGTTCTTAAAGATGTTGTCCAAGGTCTAACCTTTGGGGTGTTGGGAGTGGACTGAGAGCCTCCCTGAAGTCCAGCTCTGTTGTGATCTACACGGTTCACCGAGGTGTGGAAAGGTGATCTGTGAGGGCTGCAGGGTGCTGCATGATGACAGAAATAAATCTTGGTGAATGATACTCACTGATAGAGAGATAAAGACACAGCAGTAGCAGTAAAAGTACTGGACAGCACGTGCTGCATACAACTAAAGCTTACACCCTTATTTTTACAGCAGAAAATAAGCTACAGGAGGCCTTCATTTTTTTTTTTAAAACACTGCATTTCCTCTCTCTGATTAAAAGGAAGGCATCGAGCTTTCAGCTTAGGATAAGCAAAGTCTAATGTAGAAAACATTTCACTGCATCTGCATTTTTGTGATTCAGCCATCAGTCAGACATAATAAGGTATTAACACTTTCATTTTAGCAATTAACCCATGCACTACAGTGCACTACAGTGCAGCATGATGCAACCACACATGTGGCAATACAGTGGCTGTGAAAAACAGTGCAGAAACCCACTCCCAACATTTGGTTTGTGACTGCAAATGAAAACAGACAGATTTTGTGCAAACTCAAATTACAAAAGCAAAGGCCCTAAACACTGACCACCTTGCAACACCCACGTCATATTTTTTTTTGCCATCTTTGCACCTTGTCATCAAGCTGAACAGTCTCTAAGGAGTGCAGTCATCTCAGTGTGGCTGTATCTGTGTCTATTTTTGTGCACATATTTTTATTCTAGGTCACTTACGATTAATCTCTGAAACCGCCTGCTCCAGGGACCCAAAGGCAGCACCACTTAGCTGCTCTTACTCTGAAAACCTAATTTCAGGTTATCACAATAAAACACCCCGACCCATCTACAAACTCTGAAACACCCTCCAGCATTTCAGACCCAGAATCCAGAGTTTAACTACAGAATTTAAATACTAATCCAGAAGTTGTTTTCTGGATTACAGGAATGTCCCTGCCACAGTGAAACACAGCAAAAAAAAATACAAAGGCTTGATGATGATGAATTTATGGAGGAAACAAGTTTAAACTAACAAGATTCAGTCTGTGAAAAAGCTGACACTGTGCACTTTTATTTTCCTCTTTCTCCTGCATGGTGGTCTACTCGCAGATGTGCTGCAGAGTTGGCAAAGAAAAGCAAACTGAAATACTTCTGCGTGCTTTTATGTGAAAATTACGTTACATCAGATTAAGACAAGTATTTTAGGATAAAAGTTTAGAAACATGACAGCAAAACCTCTTTTTCTGATAACATCTTTGTCTTGATTTCAATCCCTGAAGGCATAGTACTGTGTTCACAGTGCTGTGCCTCTATGCTGTCTTTGCAAATAACTCAAATGTAAAAGCCACTGCAAAAACATACACAACGAGGCCTGCAAAACATACAAAAGCAAAGAAGCTATAAAACTGAGCAAAAGAGTAACTTAACAGGCGTGCGTTACAGAAAGAAAAAGTTGCCGGACACAAAGCACACGGTAACTCTTGGATGAATAGGTGGGGTAATGGATTTGGGAGGCAAGGGGGGCTAAACTTTACCAGATTCGCTGACAGCAGGAATGGGGGAGGCAATGCCATGGGAAAAGGCGGAGGCAGCAGAGAGAGGGAGTGGGGCATTCTCACAGTCACCTATAGGCAGCGGGCGGAGCAGAGCAAACAGAGCATTTGTGAACAGTTTATCTGAGCAATTCCTCATCCAGTTGTAGAGACCAGCAGGGATGCTGTGAAGCCATGTAACAGAAACATTTTTTTCTTTAATTTAAAGCTTCAATTTGTAGTTTTTGCATATTTTTGAGTGTATAAACATGGAGTTAGTGTATCAACTACTTTGCTTCATTCATTTGCAGACGTTTGAACAGACAGTTCTCTCCAAAATCAAACTGACATGTTTTTATTCTGGCCCATATTATCCATTGTCTTCCCTTGTGTAGTGCCAAAAGACACACACATAAAAGTGAGGTGTGTCTTTCCAGAAATCATGTTCCTGATACTCAGTAGAAATCCACAAACTTTGTTGCATGCAATTTATTTTCTGTCTATCAACCCACACCTGCCTACTGTATAGAAGGGTGTGTGTATCTACCTATGACGACAGACTTGCGTCAGTGTGACAGGATGCAAACATTAGCCCCCTCAGCTGAGCTCTAATATCAGCTATACTGTATGCATGCTTCTTTTGGTTGGCAGGTGTAGTTTAGTAGAAAGAAAATAGTTCCTACATGAAACAAGGTTTGGATTTTTTCCTGGAAAGAGACAAAGTTGCATACGAATGAGGATGGGGGGACATTTGTCACTACCGAGCGGAGGAACTGTCCTTCAAAAAGATGCTGATTAGCGATACACCCGTGCTGTGTAATTCCACCATGTCTTTGCAGAAAAACAGGAAAACATCTCTGTTCACGCGCATTTCAGAAGCAAGGCTGTCAGCCATGATCAACCCTCTTTAACACACACATAGTGTTTGTCTGTGTTATGTTATCTAACAGAAATACAGCAAAATGTAGCTGCAGTGTCTTTTCAGTATTCTGCTATTTCAGACCATCCCACAATATGCTTCCATGCTTCTTTGTTCTCAGGAAAAAAAAACCCAGACTATTCTTACCTGCTCCTTGATGGTAGCCTCTGCTGCAGCGTTTTGTCCTCTGCTCCAGCTGGAGGCTGCGCTCCAGAGAGCGTTTCATCAGGGCCTCGAGACGCTCCTGAATGCAGCACAGCAGAGGTGACTTTTACACAAACATTACAACTTCACCATACTCACCGATCACAAACACACAACAACAAAATGCTGACCCGCTCCTCCTCGAGCTGCTGCCTCCTCTTTTCCTCCACTGCAGCTCTGCGGAGATCCTCTTTCTGCCTCTGCTCCTCCAGCCGCTTCCAGCGTTCCTCCACTGTGCGTTCATACTGCAGCCGAGCTCTGCGCTCCTTCTCCCTGATTAGCTGTTCCCGGGCCGCTGAGAGAGACAGAGTGTCTTTTTGCTCTTTGCTTGTTCATGCATCACACATACCATGACTTTTCTTCTCTTTAGTAAATTGGTTTGGTTCAATTTAATTTGGTTAAGTTGAGTTTGTGTCTCTATCCACGCCTAAGATGAAATCATGAAGTGAGAAAACCCGGTCATCATGAGGTCACCGCTGGCGCTGCGGGATTATCTGCGAGTAGGAGACCTACTTTTGCGGACTTTTCTACCTTAAACTCTCTAAAGTGACACAGCACATCGTATCAAAAACCCAGTGAACTCAAAGTGCATCCTCTAGCCCTTCTATAACCAATTAGACTGCAGAAGAAGGGGGGAAAAAACGAGTGACTGAAACTGGAAAGGAACAAAAAGCCAGAGGCCAATAGAAAACAAAACAAAAACCAGGACATCACCTACCCAGGCTTCTCTCCCTCTCCTCTCGCCGCTCCTTGGCTAAACGCATCCTGTCGTCTGTCCTCAAGTAACCCTCCAGAACTGAAAGAGGAAAGATATTAGAGAGCAAAAACAGGGCAGTGGCAATAAAAGAGAAAAATAAAACAAAAACAAAAGTTGAAACTTACTTGGTTTACCTCCATGGTTGCTGCTGACATTAGCAGGTAGGTGGGAAGGGGAAGCGTGCCCATTCATGTGTAGCTTCTTCTCTGTGTTAGATGGGGCTGGTTGGAGGGATGGAGGGAAAGGACACTCAGCTTTGCATAAAGTGGGGTGACATCAGTGCACTGCTACTTTCTCATCAGCAGAGGGAAACATTCATTCAGCTTGATTAGGGGCTTCTGTGTGGCAAAATGCTCAGTCAAGAAGTGCCAATACAAGCAAGACGGGAGGAAACTATCCTCCATGTGGGAGTCAGTCCACATATGCTGACTGTCGCTTTTTGTTATTGTTGTTGAGCGTTCACAAGCCGCTCCTCCATTCACCGATAACAGCAAGGCCCTCAAGCACGCTGCCCTAATATTCGCAGGCTTGCAGTCTATAAGCAATTGTGCAAAAGTCCAAATGATTGGAGAGTAAGTGAATTTAATCCAGATTAAACAGATTAATGGAAGGAAAAGTGTGATTTATGTGACAGAAGCCAGAAAGGATTACTCACTGTTTTTTCCAGTCCGGGCTGGAGAGCTGTGACTGTTTGTTGGAGATTTCTTGTCAGGAAGTAGAGTGATGGATGGCGGAGCCATCTTTTCACCTAAAGCACAAAACAAAGCAACACTTGGTGTGTTCATCTAAACGATACGGTCATTTTACTACATCAATGTCACAAAATCACTGTGTGAACGGAAAAGCTTGCCTGTGTACTTATATTGGTAAATACACTGGAGTGAACAGGATTTATGAAGAGGTTTTCTATCTATCTATCTATCTATCTATCTATCTATCTATATCGATCGATCGATCGATAGATAGATGATAGATAGATCCATTTGGTCCATGAAAGTATGTTTATGGAACTGTGATGTCATATTTGTGACATATTTCTGCTGCTCTCTTGGCCAGATTTATCTTGAAAAACATATTTTTTTATTCTCACTAACACTTTCCACCCAAATAAACAAAGGAAATGTAACAGTCACTTTACCAAAAACTGATTGGAGCTTCTAACATGTGACAGTGATATTCCTTTTTCGTTCAAAGTAACTTCATGAGACATATGTTTGGGATATTTTTCACACATTATAGGCCAAAAACTCATTTATAACACTTTAAATTCCCACATTCTATTTTTGCACAACACTTGTGCACAGCAAAATAAACCACAGTCACATGATGTGTTCTCATTTTAAGTCTTTTCCCTTAATAAATAGATTGACACCCATAAATTACAGTAATAAGTCAGAATATAAACCCTTTTGGATTTTAAGATTTAGAACAAACACATTTTCTAAATGCTCAAGAGTCAAAACAAACACATTAAGAAAGAGTACTTTATTGAGCCCCGTGGGGAAATTCCTCTCTGCATTTAAACCATTCACTCAGTGAAGCAGTGGGCAGCCATTGGGCGCCCGGGGAGCAGTGTGTGGGGATGGTACCTTGCTCAGGGGTACCTCAGGGTAGCTGTTCAGGGGAATCGAACCCCCGACCTTCCGATCATGGGGCCACCACTCTACCTAGCTATCCCTGCCCCTTGATTAATGATCAAATATTATACTGTGAGATGACTATTGTCCTGAAATGAATCCTGAAATAAGTCAGTAGCACATCATCAGTGTAAAGCCCAGCCATGAAAATTTTTAATTCCACAGATTCACTCAATCGATCTGTGCGTCGCTGGCTGAACTGTCCTCACACAGCCAGTCGCTTCACTTCATCAAGTGAATTACTTCCTTTCCAGTCAGGGCTTTTATTGCCTGCTGAAATCTGGCAGACAACACAGACTCCTTTTTCTGCATGATCTGACTGACATCAGACACGAGAGCTAAACGTTAATGCTCAGCTGACTTCATTAAACATATTCCTGTGCTCACTCATCGATTTGTAACATTTCCATGATGACATGAGCTCTTTTATAGGTCACAGGTAAGTCTACCTCTGAGTAAGGTGGTTGCAATTATTGACTGTAGCTTTTATGGCTTTGAGGGTAATAAAGACCAGGTTGTCTCTGTTTTATAGAGGAGCCTGTCAGATTACTCTTAAACATTAAAAATAAATTTGTGTGTATCTATCTATCTATATGTGTGTGTGTGTGTGTGGGTGGAAGCTGAAGAGCTCATGGAGATGAAGTTGCTTTAAAAGCATTTAGAGGTGTAAATATTCAGTCCTTTTCTCTTTCTCCTGTATGAAGCAGTGACACGGGCAAATCTTTCGTCATGATAGTTAATTTGATTATTGTGCATCAGGGATATTTCTCCTCTTTCACGGTGTACAGGGTGGAAGCTAAACAAAGTGAAAGCTTATTATTCAGCTTATTGCTATTTTTATTGCACAAAGTCTGAACAGAAATGACTTCTTGTAAAATCACCCACGGGCCTCTCTTGTACCTCCACCCATTTGGACCTTTTTTGAGCGTCGTCACAGCAAACAAAACAAAAATAATGGTAATAATAATAAAGAGCAACATGGGCTCAGCATGGGAGCCCCTATCAAAGCCCTAGCATTGATATCTACCCCCACACAGCTCACACAACGACAGAAACACACAAAGAAACAACGCATTTCTCTTGCTCGCGTTTACTCTGGATTAGTGATTTAGCTTTTTTTTTTCAATGAAAGTGAGGTCGGGCATGCACTTTACAGACATTACCGCCATCCCCACAGTGGCTATTAAGTGAGAGAGAGAAAAAAGACGCTGGAGCTGGATCATCACCGCACAGCGTCAGGCAGATAAAGCAGCAGCGCTAATATGAGTTGCGTCATGGATGAGTCTGCTTTAAATCCACGACGAGGAGTGTAAACAAACCCCACATACACCAGGCTTACCTGTGACTGCGCCGGATAAGGCGACTGTTTTCGCCATGGTAGCTATTACAGTCAGAACAGCCTACACCCAAATGTCATCCAAAGCGGGCTACAGTGATGCAGCACGGCGATCCGTTTCCCTCCAGCAGCAGTGATAATCGCAGCCACGGCGGACCAACACGAACACACAGCATTCAGCGAGGTGCCCTGAAGGTCGCTATGCGGCTGTGGTGAAACGTGGATGGAGGAGAGAGAAATGCTGCTGGGCATGAAGCGGCAATGATAAAGCGTATACAACCCCGTGTGCTCGCCAAACCACAGAGTGCGTCTGCACGGCGTGAGCGCGCACTCAGACACGGGCCGTCACACATTACCGGCAGATGGAGATTTCCACTCAGTGCAAACAGCAGGCGGGCCCAGAGTGAGCACACTTTGACGCAGCGACAGATTGCGGGGAGACTATGTGTAAGCAATGTGTTGTTGTTGTTGTTAATTGTAATTGTTAGGTATTTTAGTACCATGGTAGCATTTACTGGATATTGTTTTATAGTGACATTATACAGGAAAACTCTGTCATTCAATAAGGCCCCTTTGTTTTAGTTATTTTTCTCTTTGACCCAAGAATTGATGTGTGAGAATCACAGGCTGGTACAAGGTTGAAATACCACAGAGATCACTCCCTCAGCTACATTAGTTTCTTAATCTTTTAGGAGACGCCTGTTGAGGCCAAATGGTTTGTTTCAGATTTCACTAATGTAAGAACTCTTTGTTTTGTGCCTTGAAAATATGTCGCTGAGATAATCACAATTGTAGCTGAACTGATACACTATACAAAGGATGCTTCTTCACCCAAGGGCAGGAAGACGCTGCCTTATCTTGGTCTGTACTGGTTTAAACTGATAAATCTGCTGTCTCATGAATTTTACCCTCTATATAAACTGTTGTACTTGTGAATAAAGTTGAGTCACTTTGGGAAGACAATCTAAAGCAGTCTCTGTTTTCTTGTTCTCCCAAGCTGCTCCCGAGCTCGTACTAACACGCTGAATGGCATGCTTGAATATTACTTGAGAATATATTTGACTGTGTTACAGACTAAGGGACATTCTCTGCTGATAGACGTCCACGCCTCGGAGGAAGCCGATCCACGGAGTAGGCCCAGTTTCCTTCAGTAATAGCCTCGTTTCAGCAAAGATCATTTATATTAAGCTAAAACTGCGTGTCACACAACTCAAGAAAAGGCTCGTTATTGTGACAGTGATGTTTATACAGAAGTTTGTTTTGTACGAAAGACATGCAGGACACAATATCATCAATCTGATAAATACAGTGGCCGAAAACAGGTGGGGTAGAGGTGGGAATGACCAGACACACAATACGTCACTCATGCTACAAGTTTAATTTATATTATTTTTCAGCATTATGCAATATGATGAGCATTGCAATTTATCAACTTTCTTTTTTAGTTAAATTCTATCAACATCTGTTTAATCCCATAACAAAACTATCTCACTTGTATTGTTTTTGTTGCAAAATTACATTGTCAAGTGCACCATCGCTAAAACCTGCCATAAATGTTGTCATAAGACAGAGCCAGTCTGCTACCAGTCTGAGACTGAATGTGGTGAAGTTGGCAATTCCATGCAATCTGTTTCTGATAATACAGCAATAAACTGTGTCAAACTGTTAAAAATCACACATCTGTCTCTGTCTGGATACAGAAATTCACATTTATCTATTACAGTTCTTCTCAGCACCCTTCCTGCTCTATTGGAATAGAACAGCCAGTTGAGTCGGATCTCCTCACTTGGTGCTCACTGACAGGTTCATTCAGACTGATGGCAACATGTTGGCAACCTGTCTGCATTTATAAATCTGATAGATAGTATTTGCAAACCTTTGACAATTCTCTGGAGTGAGTGCAGAGAGGTCCCCCATATCAGGAAGATTGTTGTCGTGTCAAAAGTGGCCATGAGGGCATAACATCTCCAAGTTTTGGGAAACCATTTAGTCACCACAAGTTGCAACCAGTCAAAAAATGTGAAAAAAATCAATACAATCGCCATGCATTCACCAGTTCTTTTATAGATGTTGTCCTAGTGATTAAACTGTTAACTTCCTCTGAATCAAGAGATAGCTTTTTCACATTAAGTGTTGAATGGCTTATCTCTGGAAAGTGGAGCATCAGATGAGTTCTTTTGTTCAATAAAGGGCTATTCCTTTCTTTTCTATTCAGTCTGCTATTTTCTTTCAGTTATTGGTTCCTATGCATAGGAATCAAGAGGAAGACAACAAGGGTTGACTTCACAAGCCTTTCCTGTCCTGTGCGAAGCTGATCCAGCTCATAGATCAGGCCCCAATTGGTAAATACACTGGAGTGAACAGGATTTATGAAGAGGTTTTCTTTCTATCTATCTATCTATCTATCTATCTATCTATCTATCTATCTATCTATATCGATCGATCGATCGATCGATAGATAGATAGATGATAGATAGATCCATTTGGTCCATGAAAGTATGTTTATGGAACTGTGATGTCATATTTGTGACATATTTCTGCTGCTCTCTTGGCCAGATTTATCTTGAAAAACATATTTTTTTATTCTCACTAACACTTTCCACCCAAATAAACAAAGGAAATGTAACAGTCACTTTACCAAAAACTGATTGGAGCTTCTAACATGTGACAGTGATATTCCTTTTTCGTTCAAAGTAACTTCATGAGACATATGTTTGGGATATTTTTCACACATTATAGGCCAAAAACTCATTTATAACACTTTAAATTCCCACATGTCCATCAATGCCTCATCAGAAAAGTTCTAATATATTTTTTCTTTCTTTCTTATTCTTAAGTATCTGTAAAAGATACTTAAACTGAGATTTTTTTACTCAAGGACCCCATCACTGCAACGAGAGCAATAAACATGGTGTCATTGTGTAGATAGATATATTTAAGCCCATGTAGCAATTTTCGTAATAATTTAACACACTGTACTCAATAAAACACACCCCAGCTATCAGGGCACACAGATCAACTGAGGATATCAGGGTATCAGATTTACTTCGATGGAACCTGAGTTTCTCCTTCTTCGTCTTCTTCTTCTTCTTCTTTGGTTCTTGATGGCAGCTGGGTGGGTGCATTACTGCCTCCTGTAGGATTCTGTAGTCATTTAATGTCACTAACCATTCAACGAGCCCTCGGATGCTCTTATTTAGCCCTGCCTCTTTAAAATAGCTTGATACTGTTGCTCTCCCTGCATCACTGTCTGCCCACTTCAGTATGCTTTCTAAATGAGGTGTAACGCGGTAAAGGACCAGGGTGCCTGACAGCAGCTTGATGGTTAATGAGCTAATCAGAAGTAGCTTCGACTACAGAGCCTGAGTGTGTGAGTAAAACACAGACAACAGAAATAGAAGTCTCCATCATTTCAAGTGAAATTTCCTTCCTTTTGGTCAAAATTCACTCCTATGAAATGCAAACTTTCAACACTCTCCAGTTCATTCATGATTTCAGTCTGCACTCCCTTATTTTGTTTCTTGTCAAGATGGTCTTTGTCTTTTCTACTGACAATTTGAATCCCCATTGGTATTCAAAAATATATCATCTATGATAATAGAAAACAAGGTTGGACTTAATCCACTCCCCTGAGGAAT